>NW_007038836.1:368024-376151 GCF_000164805.1 Carlito syrichta | reverse complement strand
CTGAACCCACGGGTTCGAGACCCGCCTGGGCAGGCGAGACCCCATCTCTACAATAAATCAAAATATTAGCAGGGCGTGGTAGCACGCGTCTGTAATTCCGGCTACTTGAAAGGCTGAGGTGGAAGGATCACCAGAGCCCAGCAGGTTGAGGCTGCAGTGGCCGGGAGCAGCCACTGCACTCCAGAGTCTGGGCAACAGAGTGAGACTCCAACTCAAAAAAAAAAAGAAAAAAGTACACCCGGGCATGGTAGTGTGCACCTGTAGTTCCAGCTACTTGTAAGGCTGAGGCGGAAGGATCGCCAGAGCCCAGCAGGTCAAGGCCATGGTGGTCGGGAGCGGCCACTGCACTCCAGTCTGGGCGACAGAGTGAGACTCCAACTCAAAAATAAAAAATTAAAAAAAAAAAAAGCAGGAGAAGGGATTTATAGGAGATTTATTCTAAAGCTGGTTTATATCACATATACTATAAACTACATTATGTATAACAGATATCAGTAGAAAAAGTATTCTAATACAGGGATCAATTTGAAATGCACTTGTCGGGCTTGGTGGCTCAGCCTGTAATCCCGTGCCTTTGGGAGGCTGAGGTGAGTGGATTGCCTAAACCCATGGGTTCGAGACCCGCCTGGGCAGGCGAGACCCCATCTCTACAATAAATCAAAAAATTAGCAGGGCGTGGTAGCACGCATCTGTAATTCCGGCTACTTGAAAGGCTGAGGTGGAAGGATCACCAGAGCCCAGCAGGTCGAGGCTGTGGTGGCCGGGAGCAGCCACTGTACTCCAATCTGGGAGACAGATTGAGACTTCAACTCAAAAAAAAAAAAAAAAAAGAAATGCAAATGTATTTCACATCATTACATTTGTAGCAAAGAAAAATAACTTGCCAATACTAACTGCACACCAAATGAAAGAGAATATGGAGGGTTTATCTGAAACTTACAATTTTCCTACAGGTAACCCAAAATTCTAAAAATCTTACAGAGCTCAGTATATAGGCAGGCAACTGAAATCTTCTAAAATAATATATTAAAATGCCCTCTGAGCATTCTGATCCATAATCTGTCTACCAGTGATGACTCTACCCTCTGGCCACTGAAAAGTCACTAAAGACAGCTGATCTGAAATAAAGAAACTATTACTATAAACCGTGATATCTGCAAATAAGGAATATTAAAACTATATCACAAAGAGAAAGGACAGCCATTCTTGCCCCCATGTGATACAGCTCCACAGTAAACAGAACCCAATCTTTAGGTCTTATATACAATCTCCCAAAATCAGATGCTTTCAATTAATTTCAAGTCAAAGCACAGCACTTAATACCCATACTAAAAAACACGGTTAGAAAAGCACATTCGACATAAAAATTAGTTCTGATGTCCAGTTCTGAGTGTCATTCATTAAACGAAAAACACTGAGGAAAACACTTTTATTGGGTCCACTTTTAAAACTAATTTTTTTTTTTTTTTTTGAGTTGGAGTCTCTCACTTTGTCGCCCAGGCTACAGTGCAGTGGCACACTCACAGCCAACACAGCTGGGCTCAGGTGATCCTTCCACCTCAGCCTTCCAGGTAGCTAGAACTACAGGCGTGCAACACTACGGCTAAATTTTTTTTTTTTTGCAATTGTAGAGATGAGGTCGCCAAGTTGCCCAGGCTGGTCTCGAACCTGTGGGCTCAGACAATTCACTCTCTCTGTCTCCCAAAGTGCTGAGATCATAGGCATGAGCCACCTCATCCAGCCTGCAACTGTAATTACAAAGCCTACTTCTTGGTCAGGCACAGTAGCTCACACCTGTGATCCCAGCACTTTGGGAGGCCAAGTGAGGAGGACTGCTTCAGCCCAGGAGCCCGAGATCAGCCTGGGTTAACATAATGAGACCTCGTCTCTACAAAAAAAAAAAAAATCAAAAAATGAGTCAGGCATGATGGTGCATGCCTGTAGTCCCAGCTACTTGGGGGGCTAAAGCAGAAGAATTGCCTGAGCCTAGGAAGTCGAGGCTGCGATAAGCCATGACTGTGCCACTACACTACAGTATGGGTGACAGAGTGAGATCCCCAACTCAAAATAAATAAATAAATAAAGTCTACCTGCAGAGGGTTAAATTGAACCAACACTGTGTAAGCTTTACACACTTTCATATGCTCTATACCAAAGGAAAGATTAATATACATGGAGCAGTTTCTTCTAGTAGATAATTTGAATGGGGAATGTGTATGAGTACCTATTTTTTAATCCTGAATGACATTAATGACTCTTGAGGTTCCACCCACTGTCATCTGTCAGCCCATGGATCAAGAGCCAGCCTATATACATGCCAAGGAATCCTCAAGAAACAAAGACATCACCCTCTGGGACCAGAATTGGGCGAGATGACAGCATGGGTGGAGCTTATATCCTTCACTCCATCACCAGACACTTTGGTTTTCACATTCTGGGTAGCCTGAATATCTTTGCAGTTCAGGTAAAAAAAACAACCAGGTGTTAATAGAGTTTAATTGGACCCAATCAGGTACATATTATAGGATCAATACCATGGCTGGTGAATTATTATATACATTACATGTAAACAAAAACGTACTGTTATCTAATCCAGCTCCTATACATATTTCATGACCTTAAACCTACTTCCACAAAACTTTCCCTTACCTATACATGATAAGCTTTTTCTCTCCAGCAAAGACTTTAGTTTATCAAACAATCTAGTATTTGATATAACTTTCTGACTATTCCAAGTTTAAAGTTTATTTTGTCTCTCCAACTAGAAAGTAAGTTTTTAAATACATGAATTGAGTCTTTTTGTTTTTTTTGAGTTGGAGTCTCACTCTGTGGCCCAGACTAGAGTGCAGTGGCCGCTCCGGGCCACCGCAGCCTCGACCTGCTGGGCTCCGGCGATCCTTCCGCCTCAGCCTTCCAAGTAGCTGGAACTACAGGCACGCACTACCACGCCTGGCTAATTTTGGATTTATTGTAGAGATGAGGTCTCGCCAAGTTGCCCAGGTGGGTCTCAAACCCGCGGGCTCAGGCAATCCACTCACCTCAGCCTCCCAAAGTGCTGGGATTACAGGCTGAGCCACCGAGCCCGGCCGAATTGAGTCTTTTTTACAAGCCCCTTTGTGTTTCAACAAATATACAGCAAGTGTTTATAAGGGGCTTCAACAGATTAACAATGGGAACATAAAAAATACCAAATTACTGCTCTATAACCTGTGAACTTGACTATGTCAGTCATTCAACTGTAACATCCAGACTTGCTTTCAGACCGAAGAAACCAAATGACAGACATGACCAACATTAAACCTAGAAATTCAACAAATCTAGGTATTAAGAAATTACAACATGATTCGTTTCAATAAATACCAGTTATATGCACTACAGCAAAAATTTATCAAAATAACCAATATATTTAATATGCGCAACTATATCCACCTCAAAACAAAAATTTTTAGAATAAGGAAAAAAATACACAAAATTAAGTTTTACTTTATTCCTTTTGTAGGATGTAGTTCACTGAATAATCAAAACACCCAAATACCAAAATATTAACCTCTTTAAAAATATTCAAGACTCCCTAGATTCACAAAATACATGTAGAAATCTCTATCAAAGACTACTAGAAAATAGACATTATTACTTTTATGTGTAGAATTCTAATAAGCAGTAAGAGAAAGGGTTACAGCCAGGTGCAGAGGCTCATGCCTATAATCCCAGCACTTTGGAAGGCTAAGGTGAGAGGATTGCCTGAGCCTACTGGTTCGAGGCCAGCCTGGGCAACTTGGTGAGACCTCATCTCCACGATAAATCAAAAAATTAGCCAGGCGTGGTGATGCACACCTGTAGTCCCAGCTACTCGGAAGGCTGAGGCAGAAGGATCGATCGCCTGAGTCCAGCAGATCGAGGCTGCAGTGGCCGTGAGCATGCCACTACACTCCAGTCTGGGTGACTGAGAGATTCCGACTCCAAAAAAAAAAAAAGAGAGAGAAAGAGTTATTGGGTTCCTTGCCTTCAAGTTTGTAATATTACTGAGTAAAAAGGGTCCCACATAACCAGTGTCTTTCCTAAGTTCCTGGTATATACACATCAATATGGGAAAACAAGAAAATCAGAAATCATATCTAAAGCCAAAATACATCAAGTTACATGCACATGGCTTAAAACAAAATTAACTTTTGCCTCTTTTTTTTTCTCACTGTCAACCAGACTGGAGTGCAGTGGCACCCTCACAGCCAGCGCAGTCTTGACCTGCTGGGCTGAGGTGATCTTTTCGCCTCAGCCTTCCAAGTAGCTGGAACCACAGGTGCGCACCACCATGCGCAGCTGATTTTTTAATTTACTGTGGAGACACAGTCTCATCACGTTGCTCAGACTGTTTTCAAACCCCTGAGCTCAGGCAATTCTCTCGCCTCCATCTCCCAAAATGCTGGGATTATAGGGTGAGTCACCAAGTCCAGCTAACTTTTGCCTTTTCTTTAAGACAAAATAAGTATACATCTTTCAGTTATGACTATTTTATGTACTGAAAAATTATAAAGGTACATTAGAACTTAGATAGCTAACACTCACCACACCACTGCATGACTTTGTTTTCACATCCAGTTTCACCAACCCAAAACCTTCAACAAGTAGAGAGCAAAAGGTAACAAAATGATTCTTTTTTACAAAAGATGCATAGCAATTGTTGACTATACATAAAAAACAAACATTTCACATATTTGGGGGCATAAAAATGTGTTAATACACAATATTTAAATGAAATTTTTAAAAACTAAACCTTTGTTAACTGACTTAGAGAGGACAGAACATTTCTATGTTGCTTTGCCTAGTGCTTTGGTGTATAGTAGACAAAAAAAAAATATGTTCAAACCATTTTTAAACCTAAACATCAGATTAGAAAACCACTAGAAAACTTAAATCTCAGAATAGCCAACAGTTTATCATAATACAAACATTAAGGACATTTATACCAAAGGGGTATTCCCAACAATCTAAAGGGGAAAGAGAGTGTATGAAATAAAATCTTCAAAAAAAAAAAAATGCTTAAATTTGCTTGGAAAATCTCATAAACCCTTGAAGAGTATTAGGAGTCACCACCACAAAAGCAAAACAGTAATACATTGTAACTACAGTCAACCAAGGCCTAAGCTATAACTGAAAGAAATAGAAGCACAAGTTGCTTTTTCTTAAAGGTTAAAATCCTTAAACTGTAGTTTTAAAAACTTGTGGGAAACTGGAGAGAAGAGGGATGTGAACTATAAAAGCATTATTTTAACAGAAGTTTAACTAAAGTATCTAATAGAAGAATTAATGCAAGGCCAGGCATGAGAGCTCAATCGTGCAATCCCAGCACTGTGGGAGGCCAAGGTAGAAGAACTGCCTGAGCCTAGGAATTTGAGATCAGCCTGGGCAACATAGCAAGACACTGTCTCTCCAAAAAATTTTAAAAATGTGGCTGGGCGTGGTAGCATGTACCTGCCATCCCAGCTACACTTTGGAGGCTGAAGTCAGAGGATCACTTGAGCCCAGGAGTTCAAGGCTACAGTGAGCTATGATCATACCACTAAGCTCCAGCCTGGGCAATAGCAAGACTCTGTCTCTAAAAAAATAAAATTAAAGCCAGGCGCAGTGGCCCACACCTGTAATCCCAGCACTTTGGGAGGTGGAGGCAAGAGGATTACCTGAGCTCAGGGGTTCAAGATCAGCCTGAGCAACATGGCAAGAACGTACCTCTAAAATAAATTTAAAAATCAGCCAGGCGTGGAGATGCACACCTGTGGTGCCACCTACTTGGAAGACTGAGGAGGAAAGATCACCTCAGTCCGGCAGGTTGAGGCTGCTGGTGGCCGTGAGCATGCCACTGCACTCTTGCCTGGGTGACAGAGTGAGACTCCAACTCAAACAAACAAATAAATAAATGAATAACATTAAGTTAAAATGTTTGTCAAAAGAATTCATGCAGCAAGATATTTACAATCTGAAATAATTAATTTGCTTTCCCTACTCAATTAAAACACATTTTCACTTATTCTCTAAAAAAAAATTTTTTTAATTTTCTTACCAAATCCTTTGTTGAAAATATCTCTGGCAGCTTTGCCAAGGTCAGCATATGATGGAGGAATACACATTGCTGGTAGAAATAAACATTCCAGTGTTAATGTTCCTGTTCTCCCACCTTCTGCCCGAGAACTAGACTATGACCCACTACTGACTTTTAAATTCAAGCAGTCCAACTTGGAATTTTTTTGATGCCACCAGGAGCTAAAAAAACTATACACTAAGGCCATGAGCAGTGGCTCACGCCTATAATCCCAGCACTTTGGTAGGCCAAGGTGAGAGAACCGCCTGAGCCCATGGGTTCAAGATCAGCCTGGTCAACTTGGTGAGACTTTATCTCTACGATAAATCAAAAAAACTAGCTGGGCATGGTGGCTGGCTCGTGCCTATAGTTTCAGCAACTTGGAAAGCTGAGGCAGAAGGATCACCTGAGTTCTGCAGGTCGAGGCTGCGACGGCCACTACTGCACTCCAGCCTGGGCAACAGAGTGAGACTCCAACTCAAAAAACAAAACAAAACAAAACAAAACAAAACTATACTCTTATGACCCATTAAGAAGGCATCACCAACAAAGGCTTTTTCAAAACTGGGTAAGTGGTTTCAGAAACTTGGGAAATTCCTTCCAAAACAGAAAGTCAGATTGTCTAATCCTAAATTTACAGTACCTACAGTCTCACTTCCTAGGACTGAACGGGTGCAAACAGGAATTTGTGTGTGCACACATGTGTGTATATATCTGCCAAAATTCACTGGATTAGCTGATTTAACTCAATGAGATAAAACCAGAACCTAAGATTAGGCCCTCCCCCACTTAGTATCCTCGCTGAGGTCAAAACCAACATCCTGGAGTTAGAAAGGAACACTCTGGAAACTTAAATACTGGAACTTACAAAAAAACTGCCAACTACGTCTCTAAATATCAAATGGCACTTTAAACACACCAATATGACTCTCAAGTCTTCCGTCAAGGCAGTGCTGCTTAAGGGCAAGCAATCTGAGCTCGTTACACCAGTTCATTCATTCTACAAAGCGCGTCCACGCCCTTAGGAGCACATGTAATGACCTTGCTCTCAAGAAAGGGGATTACTACTTCCTCTAGAGAAGTAACTGATCGAATCCTCCCACAGTGGAATTCAATAATTAATAACTTTTTGCTTTAGAGTTCCTCAAAGACACGTCCAAAAGCCGGAGGGAGTGCGGCCACAACTCCCCACGCCTAGTCCTCCATCCTAAATCCAACAGCCCAAACCCTTCTCCGCAGAGGAGGTGGTCAGACCGTGGAGCGGACACCGGAAAAGGCCGACTTTCCCAGTCCTTCGAGAAAAGAGGGGAAACGAACTGCGGGTTTCTGGTCGACAGACTCAGACGGCCCGGACACCGCCGCCCCATCCCGCAGAGATCCCTGCTCTACTTACGCCGCGCGCAAGTCTGTCCGTAGGTCGCCATGGCGAGGCCGCGGGAAGAGGTGATCTGCGGAAGGGACAAGAAGTGCGATCAGCAGGGGTCAAAGGCAGGTCAAGGGACCAAAAGGAGGTCTCGGACAGAGAGGAGCGAGGAGCCGTGGGGCGGTGCGGCCATCTTAGGGAGCCAGGGCCGACCCCGAGTCTGAATCAGGCCCCCTGCTTGGCCACCGCGGCCTAGGCCCCTTGGTCGGCGTGAGGCGGGCGCGGCGGTACCTGGTGGTCTCCTGAGGGGGGCCGCCGCCGCCGCTCGGCTCGCTCGCGCCCGGGCTGCAGCTGCCGCGGCTGGAGGGCGAAGTGAAGGAGACACCGTTCCGCCCGCCGCAGCCCTGTCCTCCCCCAGCCAGGACCCCGCCGCTGCCCCGCAGGCTGTCCGTCGCGCCTGTCCCCGCGGCGCCGCCCGCTGCCCACTCCAACCTGCTCTGGGGCAGCCACATGAACCGAGAGCACCTCCGCCACCGGGGTGGGCTCCCTCCGTCTGTCGGCGGGGGCCGAGAAGGCCAAAGCTGCGGGGCCTCGGGTCAGGCAGCGACCAGGGCAGCCCCAAGGCGATGGGGCGGAGAACGGCGGAGGCGGGTCGGCGGGGACCGCGCGGGAGGGGGAGGGGAGGGGGCGG
>NW_007038836.1:359934-368004 GCF_000164805.1 Carlito syrichta | reverse complement strand
TACTGAATCTTTGCGTTAATTATAGATCAACTTGGGTAGTATGGACATCTTAACAAATAGTAATTCTCCTATCTATGAACATGGGGATATTTCCATTTATTTGTGTCTTCTTCAATTTCTTTCATCAATATTTTATATTTTCCACTGTAGAGATCATCCACCCCCTTGGTTAAGTTTATTCCTAAGTGTTTTGTTCTATATTTGTAGCTATTATAAATAGGACTTTATTCTTGATTTCTTTTTTGGAAAATTTACTGCTCATGCATAGAAATGCTACTGATTTTTGTACGTTGATTTTGTATCCTGTAACTTCCCTCTTATATCAGTTTTTGCTGCATTGCATATGTTTTGGTATGTTGTGTTTGTATTTTTGTCTCAAGATTTTCTTAGATTTCTTTTTAATTTCTTCTTTTCTCCTTGGTTGTTCATGAGCATGTTGTATAATTTCCACCCCTAGGGAGTGGTGCCGGTGCCCCAGGCGCGGCCCCACGTGTGGGTAGCCCGTAAGGAGTCGGCCGAGCGCTACGCGTCCACCCTGAGCGAGTGGGCAGTGTGCGCTTCTGGAAAACCGTCTCTCTCGCCAGGCCCGGAGAGAGCGAGCAGGGCACAGGGCGCCGCCTCCAGCCCCGCGCGCCCCTGCTGCCTGCGTCCGTTTCCCACCGCGGGGGGACCGCCATCCTGGGCTGGGCCATGTGCCTGGGGGTCTCCCGGGGGGCTGCCCCCCGCCCTGAACACCCTGAGCGCGTCGCAGGGTGCCCCGCCCCTTCCCCGCGCCCTTAGGGTTGCTCTTGCGCGGCCGCCGCCCCGCCCTGGCCTGGGTCGCACCGAAGCCTGGCGGTCTTGGTGAGACAAGCCGGCTCAGGCCCAGCCTCCTCTGGCGAAAGTGCAGGAGTCATGCTGAGCGGGCGTTAGAATGCTGCACCCAGCCGGGCGCGGTGGTTCACGCCCCTAGTCCCAACGCTTTGGGAGGCGGAGGCGAGAGGATTGCCTGAGCCCAGGGATTCGAGACCAGCCTGGGCAACTTGGCAGGACCTCGCCTCTACAATAAATTTAAAAATCAGCCGGGCATGGTAGCGCACCCCTGTGGTTCAGGCTACCTGGAAGGCTGAAGGGGAAGGATTGCCTGAGCCCGGTAGGTCGAGGCTGCGGAGAGCGCCACCGCACACCAACCTGGGAGACAGAGTGAGGCTCCAATTCAAAAAGAAAAAAAACTGCTGCGCCCAGGTGCTCTGGATGTGCAGGGAGGATGAGGAAGCTGTTAGATAAAACTTACAGGAGGCCATTTGTTTGGACTGAGCTCCTGCACAAGGCCCAACAGACCCCTAAGCAAAACGGAGTGACTGTGCTGAAGTTCCACACCACCAAGCCAAAGCTACGGTCTTTGATCTGGCCTGCCAAGAAATCAGGAGAGAAAAAGAGAAAATAAGCAAATTCCCAATCAGGCCAGTTTTAGCCGACATGATAAGGAAGTACCCTCTGCTTTAACCTTTACAAGAGATTTAACTTTGAACCAATCTGCTTTTTTTTTTTTTTTTTTTGGGAGTGGGAGTCTCCCTCTGTTGCCCAGGCTGGAGTGCAGTAGCACTCCGGGCTCTAATCTGCTTTTTATTTTCTGTTCTTGCTTTCCTCAGCCCTTTTCTGTCCATAAAACCAACTTTCCTCGGCTTCTCAGAAAACTCATTTGATTTTATACTTTCTAGAATGAGATGTTCCCTAAATTTTAGAATCGCAAATAAAAACCAAGTATGAGGCTTGGTACAGTGGCTCACACTTGTAATCCCAGCACCTCGGGAGGCCAAGGCAAGAGGATTGCCTGAGCCCAGGAGTCTAAAACCAATCTGGGTAACTTGGAGAGACCTGGTCTCTACAATAAATCAAAAAATTAGCCGGGTGTGGTGGCATGTGCCTATGGTTCCAGCTACTTGGAAGGCTGAGGTGGAAGGATCACCTGAACCCAGCAGGTTGAAGCTGTGATGGCCTTGAGCATGCCACTGTACTCCAGCCTGGGCGACAGAGTGAGACTCCGACTCAAAAAAAACCCACAGACTTTTAAATCAAATTTGCTGTAATTTTTTCTTTTGACAGAGCCAAGGGAAGAAGGAAAAAATGGGCAGTCTAATTAAATAGAAATGGGGTCAATCTGGAATCAAGCATCTACCTCAGTAATTTAGCCCATGTACTTCAGGTTTTTAATCTATAAAATGACAAATTCAGTTGGACACAGTGGCTCACACTTGTAATCCCAGCGCTTGGGGAGGCAGAGGCAGGAAGATCCCTTGAGCCCAGGAGCTCAAGACCAGCCTGGGCAACATGGTGAGACCTCATCTCTAAAAAATAAAGACAAATTTAAATATGAGATGAAGTGATCTTTAATAGCTATCAGCCATAGACCGTGAGCAAAGCCTTTTCCCCCT
This sequence comes from Carlito syrichta, assembly GCF_000164805.1. NCBI lineage: Eukaryota > Metazoa > Chordata > Mammalia > Primates > Tarsiidae > Carlito > Carlito syrichta. The sequence goes on along the minus strand of NW_007038836.1, from coordinate 365,590 downwards.
GATTTTCTCTGGCTCTGAAAACCACCTCTGCTGAAATGCTGTCAAGGTTCTACCCTTCTCCTAATCCAGGAAAATAATGGCTAGAGGTTTACCACAATTCAAAACCCAGATCAAAGCTCCAACCTGGTAGATTTTCCTCCTATGAGCAAGCTCAGCCAGCAGTCTTGCCTGGTCATGGCTGGGCTGACTCATGTTGTAAAAGGTTAAAAGAAGGGATAAGGAGAGATCAGGCACCAGAATTCCTGACTCATTCCTTCGTTCAAGCCCAGACAGGTTTGTCTGCAATCACCCTGGCTCCCCTGGGAGCTGGTTTGCTCGGGTTATGTTTGTTGCTATTGTGAGGCTAATGGAAGAGACTGACATCCCTATCCTAACCGCACCACAACACACATCACCTCCCAGAAAAACCCAGTGTACTAAATTAGTCACCTCTATTACCTGCAGCAGGGCTTATTCGCAGTATGAATTATCTGTAGCAATTTTTAGCCTCCAGAGAACTTCACTTTCTCTGACACAGGTCTGAGGCTTCATTCTCTGCAAACCCAAGGAATTTACATAATACCTAATGACCAAGTGAAAATCTGTGGCTAAAGAAAGAATCATGGGCATTTATTCCAAAATGGGATTCAGCAAATACATCTGAGTGCTTACATCCAAAGTCCTTTTGACCAAAGCTACGTTAGTAGCAGCTACCACTTACTGAGCAACTACTTTGTGTCACCCAAAGGAGAAGCAAAGTTCTGAGACACAGTACCTGCTCTCCAGGCACTTACAGTCAAGTGTATGCAAAAATTTCAAGAACTGGAAGGTGACTGGGCATGGTGGCTCATGCCTGTAATCTCGGCACTTCGGGAGGTCAAGCCAGGAGGACTGCTTGAGCCCAGGAGTTTGAGACCAGCCTGAGCAATATAGTGAGACCTTCGTCTCAAAAAAAAAAAAAAAAAAAGAAAAGAAAAGAAAAGAAGAAAGATAAATAAGCTAGAAAGATGCAAGATTTTACTCTACTTGTAAGTTAGCAAGCTAACCTGCCATAGTTTCAGGGATTCACAGATGCTGGCAGAAGACACGAGACTTGTGGGCAAAGACCTACTCTATTATTGGCAGCACAGCAGAGAGCATAAGCTTCCTGTTTGCCTTAGTTCTCCTTCTCTTCTGTGCCCCATATGGGTCATACAGAGCAGCTTAGATGGATGTGGTGTACACCATGAATCTGTGTCACAGCTAAGGAACCCTGAGCTTAGGAAACCCCCTATCTTTTTTTTTTTCAGTTGGAGTTTCACTCTGTCACCCAGATTGGAGTGCAGTGGCATGCTCCCGGCCACCGCAGCCTCGACCTCTGGGCTTCAGCAATCCTTCCGCCTCAGCCTTAAGTAACTGGGACTACAGGTGTGCACCATCACGCCTGGCTAGTTTTTTTATTTATTATAGAGATGAGACCTCGCCACGTTGCCCAGGCTGGCCTCGAACCAGTAGGCTCAGGCAATCCTCTCACAGCCTTCCAAAGTGCTGGGATTATAGGCATGAGCCACTGCACCTGGCTATAACCCTTTCTCTTACTGCTTATAAGGATTCTGCACATAAGCCGGGCTCAGTGACTCAGCCTGTAATCCCGCGGCTTTGGGTGGCTGAGGTGAGTGGATTGCCTGAGCCCGCGGGTTCGAGACCTGCCTGGGCAACTTGGCGAGATCTCATCTCTACAATAAACCAAAAAAATTAGCCGGGTGTGGTAGTGCGTGCCTGTAGTTCTAGCTACTTGAAAGGCTGAGGCAGAAGGATCACCGGAGCCCAGCAGGTCGAGGCTGCGGTGGCCGGAAGCGGCCACGGCACTCCAGTCTGGATGACAATGAGACTCCAACTCAAAAAAAGCAAAAAACAAGAATTCTGCACATAAAAGTAATAATGTCTATTTTCTAGTAGTCTTTGATAGAGATTTTTACATGTATTTTGTGAATCATCGGAGTCTTGATTTGAATATTTTTAAAGAGATTAATATTTTGGTATTTGGATGTTTTGATTATTCAGTGAACTACATCCTACAAAGAGAATAAAGTAAAACTTAATTCTGTGTATTTTTTTCTTATTCTAAAAATTTTTGTTTTGAGGTTGATATAGTTATGCATATTAAATATATTGGTTATTTTGATAAATTCTTGCTGTAGTGCATATAACTGGTATTTATTGAAACGAATCATGTTGTAATTGCTTAATACCTAGGGTGTTTTTTTTAATTTATTGTAGAGATGAAGTCTCGCCAAGTTGCCCAGGCGGGTCTCAAACCCTCAAGCTCAGGCAGTCCACTCACCTCAGCCTCCCAAAGCGTGGGACTATAGGCTAAGCCACCGACCCTGGCTCCCCCTATCTTTTAAGGCGCTGCTAACAAATCTGCCCAATCTTTGCCCCAGAGGAAGAAATGATTACTGTGCTCAGGAAATAAAGGCTGTTTCCTGCCCCAGAGAGAAATACTACCTATCTTCCAAGGCTGTTTGCTAAGTAAACATCCTTGGAAAGATAGTCCAAGACAAAAGCTGTCACGTGTAGAAACACCATAGAAAATTGTCCCCAACAGTATGGGGAATGGGAAAGATCAGCTCAAGAATTGCAAGTACAATTTTTGTTTTGTTTTGTTTTGTTTTTTGTTTTTGAGTTGGAGTATTACTCTGTGGAGTGCAATGGCACACTCACAGCCACCTCAGCCTGCTGAGCTCAGGCAATCCTTCTGCCTCAGCCTTCCAAGTAACTGAAACTACAGGCACGCACTACCATACCTGACTAGGTTTTGTACTTATTGTAGAGACTAGGTCTCTCCAAGTTGTCCAGGCTGGTCTCAAACCCCTGGACTCAGGCAATCCTCTTGCCTCTCTCCCAAAGTGCTTGGATTAAAGGTGTGAGCCATTGCACCCAGCCACATTTTTTTTTTTTTTTTTTTGAGGCAGGGTCTTGCTTTGTTGCCCATGCTGGTCTCGAACTGTACTAAAGCAATTTTCCTATTTCAGCCCCCATGTAACTGGGACTATAGATACGTGCCACCACTCTTGGCTAATTTCTTATTTTTTGTAGAGACAGGGTCTTGCTATGTTTCCCAGGCTGGTCTTGAACTCTGGCCTCAAGCAATCCTCCCACCTTAGATTCCCAAGTAGCTGGACAGCTCCTACAAGTACAATTGTGTGTTGTAAGTCCATAGAACTATGAGCACGATCAGAAGAGGAGACACTTGCACTAAAGTTTTAAAGCAAGACTTAGCAAAATTAGAAAACTAGTAGGTAGAGGATGAGAAGGCAAAAGTCTAGAAAGAGACATGTGCACATCCATAGGAGTGCTTGAAGTGGCCAACATTGTTTGAAAACCACAAGTAATTAAGTAAAGCTGGAACAAACTATAGAAAAAGTTGAGAAATTTGACTAAGGATGTTGACTGAAGCCAAATTTTCTTTTTCTTTTTGAGTCGGAGTCTTACTCTGTCACCCAGGCTAGAGTGCAGTGGCACGCTCAGGGCTACCACAGCCTTGACAAACTGTTGGGCTCAGGCGATCCTTCCGCCTCAGCCTTCCAAGTAGCTGGAACCACAGGCATGCCAGGCTAATTTTTTGATTTATTGTAGAGATGCGGTCTCGCCAAGTTGCCCAAGCAGGTCTTGAAACTCTGAGCTCAAGCAATCCTTTCGCCTCCACCTCCCAAAGTTCTGGGATTGTGAGTGTGAGCCACCAAGTTCAGTTTGGCTTCAAATGTTGAAAGTCCTGAAAGCAAGTGAGGAGGAGTCTTGGGTGGTTGGGACCAAATTTCTGACTTGAGCAACTGGGATTACAGAGATCCCACTGGCTGTGGGAAAGTCTGCAGGAAGAGAGAGACAGGTGTGAGGGTAAAAAGGATGATTCCATTCCAGAGGAATACAAAGACCCTGGGGCTACGTCTAAGTGGAGTTGTCCAACAGGCAGTTATGAAGCTTGAAGAACAGTCTGGGGAGGAGGCATTGGCATGAAAATTTGGTTTTAATGATGACTAACCATGGATGTGATTAAGGTCAGTGAGAGATGGGATGGGAGTAAAGACAGAAGACGAAGGACGAAGCCATGAAGAGCATTGGGGTTTCAGAGTCAAGCTGCAGAGGCAGAGCTAATGAGGGAAACTGGCAAAGACTAGCCTGGAGGACAAAAGAGAACTCAGAGGGAGCACTTTCATAGGCACCATGGGAGGAAGCACTGGGTGAAGGGGGGAATGCTCAACAGTGTCACATACTGAGGAGAGGTCACCTGAGGTAAAGGCAGAGCATCAGTTACTACTACCATGTAACAAATTAGCCCAAACTTAATGACTTCAAACAACAAACATTTTATTATCTGAAAGTGCAGGTCATAAATTAGGGAATGACATAGCTGGGCGTTTCCGGCTCAGGACCTCTCATGAGAGTGCTATTATCCTTAGCTGGTTGGGGTCGGTGGCTCAGCCTGTAATCCTGCGCTTTGGAAGGCTGAGGTGAGTGGATTGCCTGAGCCCGCGGGTTCAAGGCCCGCCTGGGCAACTTGGCGACACCACATCTCTACAATAAAAAAAAAAAAAAATCAAAAAATCAGCTGGGCGTGGTAGCGCATGCCTGTAGTTCCGGCTACTCGGGAGGCTGAGGCGGGAGGATCGCCAGAGCCCAGCAGGTCGAGGCTGCGGTGGCCGGGAGCAGCCACTGCACTCCAGTCTGGGTGACAGAGTGAGACTCCAACTCGGAAAAAAAGAAAAAAAAAAAGACCTTAGCTGGACTACAGTGGTCTGAAGGGTTCCTGTGCTAAAGGTTGTGCTAAAGGTTCTGCTTTCGGGATGGTGTCCTCATGTGTCTCCCCGCAGGAGGCCTCAGTTCCTTTTCATCTGAATGTCTCCATGGGCTGCTTGAGTGTCCTTGTGACATGGCGGCTGGCTTCCCCCAGAGCAGGCAAGCCAAGAAAGAAACAGAGGTCCTGTAGGAAACAAAGACATAAGCTTGACAGAGTCCTTGTGTTTCTGGCCTGGTTCCAACAGAAGCTTGGCCAGTGTTTTCTTCTCTCCATGTTTGCCCCTGGGAATGTTGACTTAGTAGAATTCAGGTGGTGTGACCTCTAGTCTGCGTAGGCTGGATATAACCTGCTTCGATAATAACTTTACTCAGAACTTCAAAGAACACAGATGTTAATAGTTTTACTCAGACTCTTAGAAAACAAAGATGTCAGTGCTATAGTAAGCTTGCCAGGGAAAGTCCTGAACATTAACGTTTTCCCAACTGATGCTAGCATTAAAATATTTCTTGTTTATGTAGTTTTGCTCTATATAAGACAACATACTTTAAGAATAAACTTGCTCTCACCTATTGAGGTAAGAGACCTCCCAATCCCACTGTTCTTTGACTTCTTTTCTCATTCCCTCCCCACCTCAGGCCCTGCTCTATGGAGACCAGACCTCCGCAAGGCCCAATGTCTTATATGATCTAGCCTCAAAAGTCACACTGTCAAGCCGGGCTCGGTGGCTCAGCCCGTAATCCCAGCGCTTTGGGAGGCTGAGGTAAGAGGACTGCCTGAGCCTACAGATTCGAGACCCGCCTGGGCAACTTGGGGAGACCTCACCTCTACAATAAATAAAAAATTAGCCGGGTGTGGTAGCGCGCGCCTGTAGTTCCAGCTGCTTGGAAGGCTGAGGCGGAA
>NW_007038836.1:356190-359880 GCF_000164805.1 Carlito syrichta | reverse complement strand
AAAAAAAAAAAAAAAAAAAACCTCACACTGTCATATCTGCCTTATTCCATTTGTTAGAGGTGAGTTACTAAGACCAGACTATACTCAAGAGGAGAAAAATTAGGCTCCATCTTTTGAAAGACGTGTCAAAGAATGTGTGTATATTTTAATTTTAAATCCCCACAGCCCATGCTCTGGTCATATTTATTTCCATTCCTCCTGCATGTAAAATACACTCAACCCTTCCCAAGACCTTCCCCAAACCTAAAACCTTTGGAGCATCAGCGTGAGGCTCCCTGGGGGTTGTTCCTTAAGTTCCACTGCAGTTCCTCCCCATCTGAAGACCGTAAACCAAAGAACAAGTGCTCTGTCTCCCTAACACCCCCCCACACAAACATGTGATGGTGGGATAGACACAGGATAACTGCTAAAGACAGCCCTCTTAAAAAGCAGGGAGTTGCAGGAGGTACCCAGGAGTCACAGATCCACAGCTATTCTGAAATCCAGCCAAGAAAATTTGAAGGTTCCCTTATTAGGACTCAATCCTCCTCTTGCCTGCACCAGATGAGATCACGTGGAGACAGTCAGCCCTCAACATACATTCCTTCTCTTCCTGCCCCTGGCTCTGTCCCTCACTGGGAGGGGCACACCCCAGCCTACACATTCAAGATCCATCCCCCTCACATACACACACTCCTTAACCACCTGTGGGCCCAGGGGTGTGCCACTGGCAGTTCAATCCATCCTCAGGAGGAAGGACTCTGTGGGGAAAGTTCATGCAGGCCCCAGAAGCAGGCTCAGAACTGCCTCAGGAGAATTCTGTATGCAGAGTTATCTGGATGTGGAGAGGGTGGGCAAGGGCTCTGGTGGGCATGTTCCCTTTGTCCTGTAGGTGTCTCACCTCATAAGAATGGTAAGCCGGGCTCGGTGGCTCAGTCTGTAATCCCTTGCCTTTGGGAGGCTGAGGTGAGTGGATTGCCTGAGCCCATGGGTTCGAGACCCGCCTGCGCAGCAAGACCTCATCTCTACAATAAATAAAAAAATCAACCGGGCGTGGTAGCACATGCCTGTAATTCCAGCTACTCGGAAGGCTGAGGCAGAAGGATCGCCGGAGCCCAGCAAATTGAGGCTGTGGTGGCCAGGAGCGGCCACTGCACTCCAGTCTGGGCGACAGAGTGAGACTCCAACTCAAAAAAAAAAAAAAAAAAGAATGGTAACAACCTGAGAAGGATTCTAGTGGAGCCCTCTAAAGTATGAGGCCCAGGCAGGGGCCAGGGTCTAAGGGCACTCCTGGGGTTGGGCAATCTCACAGTGACTGATACATGCTGAGATGAGACAGAGCGAGATGATCACAAACTGAGATTATGGCTAGAATGTAGAACGTCCAATGTAAGATTTAACAGTGACACTTTCAGGGTGGTGAGCCGCTATAGAAGTGTGGAGTGGAAATGAAGTCAGATGGGTGAGGCTAGGTTATTGAGACTATCTGCCCCACATGCATCCAACGAACAATAGTGGGATAGGCATAGCAGATTGTTGGCAGGGACACTGAAGCCACCAGGGCGTTGTGAGGATAAGAAGTGAAGAGGGTAACTGTGAGTCAAGTACCAAAGTCCTCAGGGAACATGCAGGAGTGACCAGGAAGCAGCTCATAAAGGATGACAAGTAAAGGGTAAAGGCTGTTAGTATGACCCTCAGAGGAGGTGATTGTATAGGAGGGTGGAGGAGTGAGGAAAGCGGCCCCTCCCAGCCACAGGTCCAGCTCTAGGACATGGGAGAGAGACTTCCCTGGATCCAGTATCCACGGGAAAAGAAGAGGGGAGAGGAAGAGCACGCAGCAGTGAAGCATTGAAGTTGAGGACTTAGGGCAGTTTGTTTGCAACAGAACTGGGTTCTAGAGGGCACAGTGGGATGGGGCTGGACAGGCACAAGTGGGAGTTCAAACCAGGGGGAAGGAAGCACCAGCAGGACTGAGAGGAAAGCTAGGGAAGCATGGATGAACACAGGGACTTACCTTTTGGGGAGTTAGGGCCCACGGCCAGGGTGAGGGACATCCAAGGATTAACTGGGCTCAAAAGCCAAGTCAGTGCCTGTGAAAATTTTTTTTTTTTTTTTTTGGAGTCTCACTCTGTCACCCAGACTGGAGTGCAGTGGCTGCTCCTGGCTACCACAGCCTCGACCTGCTGGGCTCATGCGATCCTTCTGCCTCAGCCTTCCGAGTAGCTGGACTACAGGCTCATGCTACCATGCCTGGCTACTTTTTTGATTTATTGTAGAGATGAGGTCTCCCCAAGTTGCCCAGGCGGGTCTCGAACCGGCAGGCTCAGGCAATTCACTCACCTCAGCCTCTCAAGGCACGGGATTACAGGCTGAGCCACCGAGCCCGGCTTGAAAATTCTTTAAACTGTGCATGAAGGACAGTATAACTGGTTTTGGGTATACAACCTTGGGTTGCCATTCTTGGCACGCTAAAGCATGAAAACCACTGACCTAGACAGTCTGTCAAATCTCAGCAGTGACTTGGGGAAAGGTGGAGCCTACAGCTTTCCAGATCACATGCAGGGTTGATTCCACTCTGACTTAGTATTTAATATAAGATGTGATGATTAAAGCAGGTAGTGGAGTTACGGTTTGACAGTCAGGACACAAATTAAGTGCAAGTTCCATGCAGTTCCTTCTAACTGATACTACTGAGGGTTGATACAAAGACTGATATAAAAGGAACTTCCAGCCAGGCAAGGTGGGTCATGCCTGAAATCCCAGCACTTTGGAAGGCTGAGGTGAGAAGATTGCCTGAGACTGGGAGATCGAGACCAGCCTAGGCAACATGGTAAGACCTTGTCTCTACAATAAATAAATAAATAAAATAGCTGAACGTGGTGGCGCTTGCCTGTAGCCCCAGCTTCTTGGAAGACTCAGACAGAAGCATCACCTGAGCCCAGCAGGTCGAGGCTGCGGTGGCTGTGAGCATGCCACAGCACTCCAGCCTGGGCAACAGAGTGAGACACCAATTCAAAAAAATAAAAACAAAACAAAACAAAAAACCTATGTCTTCCCTATCAAATCAATAGTCAGAACCGTTTCTTACTCAACTCTATCCCCACCCACTCACCAAATATCAATATCTGATAATGATATTAGTAATGAATGATAAACACAATCAAATAATCATGGCTAACATACTGAGCACTTCCCTTATTCAGGTATTGCTCCAACACACTTCATGTGCTTTATTTAATTCTTATAATAGCCAAGTGGAGAAGTTCACGCCTGTAATTGTAGCACTTTGGGAGGCAGAGGTGAAAGGATTGCCTCAGTCTGGGCAACTTGGCAAGACCTCATCTCTACAATAAATAAAAAATTAACCAGGCATGGTGGCACATGCCTGTGGTTCCAACTACTTAGAAGCCTGAGGCAGAAGGATCCCCTGAGCCCAGTAAGTCAAGGCTCCAGTAGCCATGAGAGTGCCATTGAACTCCAGCCTGGGGAACAGGGTGAGGACCCTACTCAAAAATAAAATAAAATAAAAGTCTTATAATAACCCTACAAGAAGGTACTATGGGTAAGAAATAAGAGTCTACAAGCTGGGCTCGGTGGCTCAGCCTGCAATCTCAGTGCTTTGGGAGGCTGAGGTGAGTGGATTGCCTGAGTCCGCGGGTTCGAGACCCGCCTGGGTAACTTGGCAAGACCTCATCTCTACAATAAATCAAA
>NW_007038836.1:353578-356023 GCF_000164805.1 Carlito syrichta | reverse complement strand
GTGACAGAGCAAGACTCCAACTCAAAAAAAAAAAAAAAAAGAGTCTACAGAGGTTAAGCACCTGACCCAGGATGCATAGCTAGTTCTTTGGATGAAGGAGATAGAATTTAAAGCCAGCTCTGTCTGAGTCCAGGGCATGGGTACTTAACCACCGCTCACAGGTTGCCTCCCTGTTGTCAAAGCCTTATCCCTGGAGGGTGACTAATAGGATGTATAGAACAGTCAGAGAGTCCACTGCTTTGAGTCATCCTGGTCATGACTTGCATCCATTGACAGAGATAGTTGCCTTCAAAAATCCTCCCCTGTAAATTAGAGATGAGGACATGAGCCTCCACAGGGTAAATGGGGAAGTGAGGAGCTGGCTTCTGCAGAGACCTGTCACTGGGTCACAGCTGAGAAAGTCCTGTAACTCACATCCCACGGCTGCCGGTTTCTACTGTGTGTCTGCCCTGTGTCTCTGGGGCCGGAGTGGGTGGCAGTGGAAGGAGGGCGAGGGTGGGTTCCGAGGCCTGAGAAAGTCACAAGGCAATTTGGCTGGCAGCCACCTGAACACTCAGTATAGAGGGAAGCTGAGGAGGAAGGCATAGGGACAAAAGGCCATTATTTCTGGCTGTAGGAGGTTGGTCAGTGCGATGCTGGGTGACCTACCATTTCTCCCACCAATTTGAGTTCTCCTAGAGCTTTGCTTGGAAGTAAAGCAATTGAATTTCACATGATTCACAGTCTATGTCTAGGACCTGTGGGCATCCCTGGGCTGGATATGGTGGTGAGGACTGATCAGTGATTGATGCTGAGGACCACCTTCTTGCTCCAGTCCCCACCACCTTCTTGCTCCAGTCCCCACTACACACCACTGCCAGATGAATACAACTCTGAGGATATGACATCCCTCTTCAGCACCTCTCCATAAAGCAACCCACGCTCCAGGTTAAAGCTCTCTGCAGTATGGCCTAACCCCAACTTTCTAAGCCAACATAGCTTTGTTGAACACTAATCACACATGGCATTAATAGAATTTACATATATAGCAAGAGCTCTGTGATCAAATGTGTTGGAGAACCATTGGATTAAGTCAAGATTAACCCATTTCTTTAAGGGCAACTTCTGAGCGGCCACTGCACTCCAGTCTGGGTGACAGTGAGACTCCAACTCAAAATAAAAAAGAAAAAAAAGAAGCAGATAGTTATGACTGAAGTCATTTGTGTTTCTTCCACTTTCTTCGATGGGATGATAAAGTCCTGAGGGTGATCAGTGTGATCTTCTTTTTTTGGTTTGAGTTGGAGTCTCACTCTGTCTCCCAGGCTGGATTGCAGTGGCATGCTCACGGCCACCGCAGCCTCGACCTGCTGGGCTCAAGTGATCCTTCCGCCTTAGCCTTCCAAGTATCTGGAACTATAGGCATGTACCACCACACCCGGCTAATTTTTTAATTTATTGTAGAAATGAGGTCTCGCCAAGTTGTCCAGGCTAGGCCGGGCTCGGTGGTTCAGCCTGTAATCCCAGTACTTTGGGAGGCCAAGGCAGGTGAATTGCCTGAGCCCGCAGGTTCAAGACCAGCCTATAGTTTGGGTCCTTGGAAGGCTGAGGCAGAAGGATTGCCGAAGCCCAGCAGGTCAATGCTGGGGTGGCCATGAGTGTGCCACTGACCTCCAGTCTGGGCAATGGAGTGAGACTCTGACTCAAAAAAAAAAAAAAAAAGTTGCCCAGGCTGGTCTTGAACCCTTGAGCTCAGGCAATCCTCTCGCCTCAACCTCCCAAAGTGCTGGGATTACAGGCTTGAGCCTTCATGCTTGGCAATCTTCAACTTTATCTCACCCGAAGGGCCTGAGATATAGGTCTTATTCACGGTGGGCCAACACATGGCTGTTAAATTAAGTGGGAAAAAAATGCCAATTTGCAGAAGGAAAGGGGTATCTCAGAGAAGAGGGACAGAAGACCTAGTCAGGAGAAGCAGACAGACAATGTAAATAGAGAAGTATATAGATGTACTTATTAAATATTTGTAAATATATAAAAGAACCATGATTTCAGAAATAACTGCCTAACTGGACACGGTGATTCACGCCTATAATCCCAGCACTTTGGGAGGCAGAGGCAAGAGGATTGCCTGTGCTCAGGAGTTCAAGACCAGCCTGGGTTACATGGAGAGACTGGATCTCTACAATAAATCAAAAAATTAGCCAGGCGTGGTGGCATGCACCTGTAGTCCCAGCTACTTGGGAGGCTGAGGCAGAAGGATCTCCTGAGTCTGGGAGGTCAAAGCTGCAGTGAGCCATGATCGTGTCACTGCACTGCAGCCTGGCCATCAGAATGAGACTCCAACTCAAAAAAAAAAAAAAAAAAGAGAGAAATACTGCCTAGCAGAGAGCAGGGGAGACCACAGGTGTGCTTGGGGCCCCTTCGCAGAGGCAATACTCTTTTTTTTTTTTTTTGAGTTGAAGTCTC
>NW_007038836.1:349836-353492 GCF_000164805.1 Carlito syrichta | reverse complement strand
CTCACCTCAGCCTCCCAAAGTCGCGGGATTACAGGCTGAGCCACCGAGCCCGGCTTGAGGCAATACTCTTTAAGCCCTGTTAAACACAGCCTGGAAGGGCAGTTTTAGCAGTGAAAGCCTCATACCCAAGCTCAGCACAACTAAGAAAAAATGGCAGGAAACCAAAGAAGGAAATTGCAAAGGCTGGTGAGAGACTATGTGTCAATGAGGGAACACAATTAGAATACCGAGAACCCGGTCTTCATGGCTGGTTCAGAGTATTGCTTTCTCAAGCCATCGTGGTTTTAGGGTTTTCCCATGGAGTCTGACTTGGTAAAGGAAGCCACAGCTTAGCAGTGGTGGCCTCAAAGTAACTCTGGTGGGTCTTTGCAAGAGGAAGCTACTGAAATCCCAAGATCTCTGTCTGTGTGCCCAGCTGAGGCCAGGTCTCTAGGGAAGTTCATTAAGGGCTTCATCCCAACCAGGCACAGTGGCTCACACCTGTAATCCCAGCACTTTGGGAGGCAGAAGAGAGAGAATTGCCTGAGCCCAGGGGTTGGAGACCAGCCTGGCCAACTTGGCGAGACCTCGTCTCTACAATAAATAAAAAAGTAGCCAGCCATGGTGTGCATGCCTGTTATTCCAGCTACTTAGAAGGCTGAGGTGGAAAGATCGCCTGAGCCCAGCAGGTTGTAGTGGCTGTGAGAGTGCCCCTACACTCTAACCTGGACAACAGATTGAGACTCTAACTCAAAAACAACAAAAAAGGGGCCTCAGGAGTCCAACATTACTCTCTGATGGGAGGGGAGGCAATTTTTGCACTCACCTCAGCTCTTCCCAAAGTCTCATGAGTTTTTTGGGGAGTTTTTTTGAGTCAGTTTCACTCTGTCGCCCTGACTGGAGTGCAGTTGCATGCTCACAACCACTGCAGCCTCGACCTGCTGGGCTCAGGTGATCCTTCCGCCTCAGCCTTCCAAGTAGCTGGAACTACACCCACTAATTTTTTTATTTATTGTAGAGACGAGGTCTCATCAAATTGTCCAAGCTGATCTCAAACTCCTGGGCTCAGGCAATCTTCTTGCCTTGGCCTCCCCAAAGTGCTGGGATTATAGGCGTGAGCCACCACACCCAGCATGAGTTGTTTTGAAAATACAGCTCCAGGAACTCTTATCAAAGAATAGAAAAATCACAGCTGGAAGAAATGCCTAAGGTCCTAAGGCCCCACTTTGGGGCCCAACCCAACACCAATAGCTTCATTTCTCTCTCAGTGAGCAGTGTGCTCATATATAGCAAAGTTTCCCCCTCCAGGTATGCTCCTTCTGTTGGTTGGTTGTCGTTTGGGGTTTTTTTTTTTTTTTTGAGACAGGGTCTTGTTGCCCAGTCTGGAGTACGGTGGCATGATCATAGTTCACTGTAACCTCAAACTCCTGGGCTCAAGTGCTTCTCCTGCCTCAGTCGTCCAAGTAGCCAGGACTACAAGCGTGAACCACTATACCCTGATAGTTTTTGTTTTGTTTTTGCTATGTCACCCAGGCTGGTCTTGAACTCCTGGCTTCAAGCAATCCTCTTGCCTCAGCCTCCCAAAGTGCTGGGATTACAGTCATGAGTCCTGGCCTCCCCTTCTGCTCTAATAGGATGATGCTCCATGACCTGTCTCTGTTTGTCCTCATCTAAGGCCCTTATGCTATAGGAAAGTTCTGTGTGTGTGTATATGTATATAGATGTGAGCTTTTTTGGTTGTTTTAGGGAGTGTTTTTGAGGAAGGGAAGGTGGGAGGGGTGCCTGTTGAGAGTCAAGGGTCAAGGTCCCCTGCATGTAGAAGGCCACCAAGCTCACAAGGGTCAAATGTAGGGTCAAAGTATATCCCTCCCTCACCTCCTCCAAAACAGCATCAATTCTTCTGCATTTCTAGCAATTTTACGAGACAGGTTACAAAGACACACCATTTGGATGAATCACTCTGCTCTCCACAGTGCCAAGAACTTCAAGCATAGTTAATTCAGAATAACTAGGTCCTACTGACAAGAGTTGGTTTGACTGAATCACAGTGTATATTAAAAGAAACTCAGTTTTATTACCTTCAGGATTCTGTGGAACTATGCTAATAAATTGCTTCTCAATATAGGTCCTAAGGGAAATCTGTTGTAATGAGCAAACAGTATCTTCTAATTTAGTCCATCCATTGTTTATATGAAAGGATGACTTGCTAGGTGTTTTAAGTTTCTTGAAATGTTTGTTCTTGTTTACATCATATTATTTTAGTTTAACAAACTCTGTATTTATAAATGATATAAAATCAACTATCCAATTTGTCATTCCCTCTAAATTAGTGAAGTCCCAGTTAATGCCTCATTGACTCCGTTAGCATAAAATCAAGAGTCATTGCACACACCACCCAAAAGGAACACTCACTTTTGTATGGGCTATCCTTTAAGCCCAGGGACTAGGCCTATTAGTTCAGATATTGCGACATGCATTCCTTTCTCTGTCCCTTCCTTCTTGCAAGTGTGTATTGAGCAACTAGTATGTGTCAGACAGTATGCTGGGGACTAATTAATAATCAATAATCTCACCTTCTAGAAAGGGAGAAAGATATGAGCAAGTATTATAAAGTGCTTGTAGGTGCCAGAACAGCTGTGTGCACAGAGGACTGGGGTTGCAAAGCAGTAAGTTCACCCTGGGGGTATCATGAAGGCCTCAGAGTTAAATAGATTCTTAAAAATTGGGGATGTAGCCGGGCTCGGTGACTCAGCCTGTAATCCTGCGCCTTGGGAGGCTAAGATGAGTGAATTGCCTGAGCCTGTGGGTTCGAGACCTGCCTGGGCAACTTGGTGAGAACTCATCTCTACAATAAATCAAAAAAATTAAGCTGGGCTCGGTGGCTCAGCCTGTAATCCCGCACCTTTGGGAGGCTGAGGTGAGTGGATTGCCTGAGCTCGCGGGTTCAAGACCCGTCTGGGCAGCAAGACCTCATCTCTACAATAAATCAAAAAATCAGCCGGGCGTGGTAGCGCATGCCGGTAATTCCGGCTACTTGGAAGGCTGAGGCGGAAGGATCGCCGGAGCCCATCAGGTCGAGGCTGCGGTGGCTGGGAGCGGCCACTGCACTCCAGTCTGGGCGACAGAGTGAGACTCCAACTCAAAAAAAAAAAATTGGGGATGTGTTCTCCTAGCAGGCAGAGAGGGAGGGGAAGGGCAGAACATCCAGGAAAGATGCTCAGGCATGAAACTGCATGGCATGTCCAGCAAACTGCACATCATACGGCAAGAATGGAAATGAGAATGGATGTGCTATTAAGGGAGAGGTTTACCCAGCAAGACCAGGCTGGAGAGCTCAGCTAAGGGCAGATCAGAACTTACTAAGGGCAGTGCCTGTTCAGATTCCACCTCCTTCATGAAACTCCAAGCAAGAAATGAGACATGTATGTCCAGCTGTACCTCAGCCTTTATGCCCAGCCATATCATGACGTTTATACCCAGTCCAGATCAAAGGTTAGCATGGGTTGACTGTCCTCAGTACCAGCTCATATTATATCTGAAGTATCTTAGGTAGGGTCCTAGTGGCAAACTAGGGGACACTGATGAGGTGGAAGAGTAAATTGGGTATCTGTTACTCCGTCTTGGCCACAGACAAAAGTCTAAAATTGGGATTTCTTTTTTTTTTTTTTTTTGAGTTG
>NW_007038836.1:347702-349714 GCF_000164805.1 Carlito syrichta | reverse complement strand
CACTCATCTCAGCCTCCCAAAGCGCGGGATTACAGGCTGAGCCACCGAGCCCGGCTGGGATTTCTTAATTGAAAATTTAAAAAGCATATGTGTTGGTCCATTTAATTTGGGGCAAAGCCAAATGAGAAGGCATAAGTGAGTCACCAGTGAAATTATACATTTAAAGTCCAACAGCCTGAGAGCCAAGACCAGCCTTGCAAAAACAAACTTCAGGGAAAAGGAGTGAGGACGGTCGATTAGCATGCCATGGCCAGCTGGCCTCTGGGCTGGAGGCAGGTCAACCCTCGGGCAGCCAAATGCATCTGCTGGACCAAGCAAGGAGTAGGGTTTTTTGTTTTGATTTTTAATTTAATTTTTATTTTTTAATCTCATTCAGGAGAAGAAAGAAGATATGGGGCAGAGGAAAGGAACAGAATATTATTCCTCCCTACCTGACACTGGGGAGTGGTCATCTACACTAAAGCAAAGGTTCCTTATCACAGGAAGAACATTTTCCTTGACCTGTGAGTGCTTTTATAGTCATTTCAAAAGGAAAACAGGCTGGGTGTGGTGGCTCACGCCTGTAATCCCAGCACTTTAGGAGACCAAGGCAGGAGAAATTGCCTGAGCTTAGGAGTTCCAGAGCAGCCTCAACATAGTGAGACCTTGCCTCTACAAAAGATTTAAAAAAACTAGCCGGGTGTGGTGGTGTGCATCTGTAGTCCCAGCTACTGGGGAGCCTGAGGTAGAAGGATCACCTGAGTCCAGGAGGTCAAAGCTACGGTAAGCTGTGATTGTGTCACTGCACGGTCAGACAGAGTAAGACTCTATCTAAAAAAAAATTCCATTTAAAATTTTTATTTCTTTATTGTGAATCAAAGTCTCACTCTGATGCCTAGGGTGGAGTGCAGTGGCTCGATCATGGCTCACTGCAGCCTTGACCTCCTTGGCTCAGGTGATCCTCTCATCTTAGCCTCCCAAGTAGCTAGGGGTACAGGCACATGCTCCACACATGGCTAATTTTAAAAATTATTTTGTAGAGAAGAGGTCTCACTATGTTACCCAGGCTGGTCTTGAACTTCTGTGCTTAAGCAATCCTCCTGCCTTGGCCTCCCAAAGTGCTGGGATTACAGGCATAAGCCACCATGCCCGGCTCTTTTTGCTTAATTTTAAAGAAATTATTCGCACAAGGCATGTTGGCTCATGCCTATAATTCCAGCACTTTGGGAGGTAGAAGCGAGACTGACTGAGCCCACTGGTTCAAGACCAGCCTGGGCAACATGGTGAGACCTCCTCTCTACAATACATCAAAAAATTAGCCAGGTGTGGTGGCATGTGCCTGTAGTTCCAGCAGCCTGGAAGGCTAAAGCAGAAGGATTGCCTAAGCCCAGCAGGTAGTGGCTGTGGTAGCCGTGAGTGTGCCACTGCACTTCAGCCTGGGCGACAGAGTGAGACTCCAACTAAGAAAAATAAAAGAAAAATTATAACATAAAGAAATTATTCTGGGCTGGGCATGGTGACTCAGCCTGTAATCTCAGCCACTTTGGGAGGCCGAAGTGAGAGGATTGCCTAAGCCTGAGGGTTCGAGACTGCCTGAACAACCTGGTGAGACCTCATCTTTACAATAAATCACACACACACATACACACACAAATTAGCCTGGTATGTTGAGGTGTGTCTGTAGTTCCAGTTACTTGGAAGGCTGAGGTGGAGGGATTGCCCAAGCCCAGCAGGTCAAGGCTACATTGGCTGTGAGCACGCCACTGCACTCTGCTGGGCAACAAGAGTGAGATTCCAACTCAAAAAAAGAAAAGAAAAGAAATTATTCTGCAATCTAAAGACTGATGTTTAAATTGACACAGGTGCTTAGATGATGGTATTTGTGAATTCTCTACCTTTTGTTCCAAACGTGAAGACTAAATGAATAGCAGTATGGATTAAAAACAAAAACAGAGCCGGGCTCTGTGGCTCAGCCTGTCATCCCGCGCCTTTGGGAGGCTGAGGTGAGTGGATTGCCTGAGCCCGCGGGGTCG
>NW_007038836.1:342257-347570 GCF_000164805.1 Carlito syrichta | reverse complement strand
AGTCTGGGTGACAGAGTGAGACTCCAACTCAAAACAAAACAAAACAAAACAAAAAAACAGTCCAGGTTTGGTGACTCAGCCTGTAATTCTAGCATTTTGGGAGGCTGAGGTGAGTAAATTACCTGAGCCCTCGGGTTCAAGACCAGCCCAGGCAACTTGTCGAGACCTCATCTCTACAATAAATAAAAAAATTAGCCAGGCATGGTAGCGTGCACCTGTAGTTATGACTACTTGGAAGGCTGAGGCGGAAGGATCACCAGAGCCCAGGAGGTCAACGCTGGGGTGGCCATGAGTGCGCCACGGCACTCCAACCTGGGTGACAGAGTGAGACTCCAATTCAAACGAACAAACAAACAAAAACACCAACAGACTTCAAGACAGTGTGGAACTGGATACTAGCCAAGGAGACTGGAAATACACACTCTGATCTCTTACCGCAATAGAAATAGGCCTTTCAAGATGTAGACCAATGAGAAGGGGCTTTAGAAATAAAATGTTACATACATCTATTATCTTTTGCCACCTAACAGACCATTTCAAAACTTAGTGGTGGTTAAAAACAACAATTTATGATGCCTATGATACTGAGCATAGTACTGGACAGTTCTCCTGGTCTCCGCTTCTGGGTTTCCTCTGGGCTTTCTCACGCAGATGCATCAGGACTGGCCTAAGCTGAGCCCTCTCTCCTTACAAGATGTTTCATCCCAGGCTCCTCCATGGTACGGCAGTTTCAGGCCAGCATCCCAAGAGGGTGAAAGTGAAAGCTGCAAAGCCTCTTGATGTTATGAGTCATGTAATGCCACTCCTACCAAATTGTATTAGTCAAAGCAAGCCACAGGGACAGCCACAAGGAAACAGATTTCATCTCTTGATGGAGAGAGCAGTGAAATCACATTGCAATAGTGCATGCAATCTATTACAGAGGACTTGGTGCCCACTGCAAAAACTCCTATATGATGTGGAGTGAGTACAGACACGCTGAAAAGCAAAAATGTCCTTCCATGACTCCTGACCATAGGACACTGGAGAAACTGAGGGCAGTCGAACCTTGGTAGCCTCAGCCAAAACCTTCAATGAATGCAGTTTAGGGAAGAACAAGAAAAGACTAGACAGGGCAATATGAGGGCCAGCAAGAGAGTCCGGTATCAAAAGAGGGCATACATGCTGCTTACCCGCACATCCCAACTCTGCAATGGAACTCATTTTCAGGACGATTTGATTCAGATGCAGTAATTCACCAAGTAATAGTATAACCTTATATTCCAATGATACCTTTTTTTTTTCTTTTTGAGTTGGAGTCTTATCTGTCACCCAGGCTGCAATGCAGTGGCTTGATCACGGTTCACCATACCCTCAACCTCCTGGGCTCAGGTGATCCTTCTGCCTCAGCATCTCAAGTAGCTAGGACTAGAGGCTATCAACCACGCCTGGCTGATTTTCTTATTTTTGTAGAGATAAGATCTCTCTTTGTTGCCTAGGCTGATAACTTTTTTTGTTGTTTTAATCTGGGATAAATTAACTCACTGTCTTCTACCAAACGCCTTGTGAAGTGAGGAGAACAGAGAACCCTCATTTCTCTTTTAGAGCCGGGCTCAGTGTCTCAGCCTGTAATCCCAGCACTTTGGGAGGCCGAGGCGAGTGGATTGCCTGATTCCACGGGTTCGAGACCCATTTGGGCAACTTGGCGAGACCTCATCTCTACAATAAATCAAAAACGAGCCGGGCGTGGTAGTGCGTACCTGTTGTTCCAGCTACTCGGAAGGCTGAGGCGGAAGGCTCGCCGGAGCCCAGCAGGTCGAGGCTGTGGTGGCCGGGAGCGGCCATTGCACTCCAGCCTGGGCGACAGAGTGAGACTCCGACTCAAAAAAAAAAAGAAGAGACAAGGACACCAGGGCCTGGCGGGACTGTCCTCCAGTGGCCCAGGAGCCAGACCGCTCATAACTCCTTCTCAGGTCTTTGACCCATGCTAGAGCATTGTCTTTGTCCCTGCTGCCTACTGAGTCCGCCCATCCCATCTCTTTCCAACAGAGGCGATCAAGTCATTCCCTGGGAATGTGATGTTGTCAGTTCTTAATTCACCAGCATATAAGACTCTGTATACATAACTAGGGACCAACGTCCACCATGTGTGCTTGGGGGCGAGGAATTGTTCAGGCAAGGGCAGCTTATTGAGATTCTGGGAAAGCAATGTTCAAAATTGCCCTTTACTGGGCGTGGTGACTCATGCCTGTCATCCCAGCATTTTGGGAGGACTAGGCAGGAGGATTACTTGAGCCTAGGAGCTCAAAACCAGCCTAGGCAACATAGCGTGACCTCGTCGCTACAAATAATAATAATAATAATAATAATAATAATAATAAACGTTAACTGGGCATGGTGGCACATGCCTGTAGTCCAGCTACTCAGGAGGCTGAGGCAGAAGGATCACCTGAGCCCAGAAGATCGAGGCTGTGGATGAGTCATGTCATGCCACCACACTTCAGCCTGGGCAACAGAGACCCCTACTCAAAAAAAAAAAGCTCATCTCAACCTGCAGGCAGGCTAAGTGTAACTAACTCTACTATGAAATACTTTGATAATAATAAGTCACAGGATGGATATCAGTTTTCTCATTTTTTTTGAGACAAGGTTTCACTCAGTCACAGACTGGAATGGAGTGCAGTGGCATAATCACAGTTCAATCTCCTGGGTTCAGATGATCCTTCCTCCTCAGCCTCCCAAGTAGCTGGGACTACAGGCACACGCCACCATTCCTAGTTAATTTTTCTGTTGTTTTATTTTGTAGAGACGGCGCCTCGCCATGTTGCCCAGGCTGGTCTGGAACTCCTGGGCTCAAGCAATTCTCCCAACTTGGCCTCCCAAAGTGCTGAGATTACAGGTATGGGCTACCATGCCTAGCCAAATATCACTTTTTTTTTTTACATTTATTAAATTTACTCTCAGCCAAGCAGTTAAATACAAAAATACCTATAACTACAAAGTTCATAACCTGTATCTCTTAACCAGGGAATGCGAGGTAAAGGCAACATCAGTTTAAGTAAGTCCTCCATTTCAAATTGGCAACATGTCCTTTGGTTAGCAGTCATCCTTGGAAAACTAGAAAATGCTACTGCCATCAGAATGTCCTGTTCCAACAAGTAGGCCCAGGGCTTGGGCACAGTGTCGCTTGCTATATGGTAAGCAGTTCACTCCATTGCTTTAGCAGCCTCCTCACTCCTCCTCTAGTAAACAACTTCTTGTAGCTGACTTCTGGATAGCTTCCCGTTCTCCATCAGTGCAGTTCTGCAACAAGATCAACAACTGCCTTCTGTTGTAGTGAATTAGGAACTTCTGACATGTTCTAATTGTACCTCCCACATGTAACGTGTTGAAAAAACAAGGCTAACGGTGTCCTTTGTTCTCCAAGTACGTGATGAAGGGAAGAGCTGACCACACAAGCTGGTAGAATTCCTTTCGGCATCGAAGTAGCACTATTCCAGTATAGGCATTGAGGTATAGAACTGCGAAGCCGATCAAGCAAGCAGCCGCGCCGAAGGTCCTGTGTACCTGGGCGATCGTGTCCCATACGAGGCCGTCCAGCACCCGGTCATCCAGGCTCAGGCGGCAGCGGGGGTCGTCAGACATCAGTTTGCAGAGCTGGTACCTATGCTTGAACCGCACCATGGCTCCAAATATCACTTTTTGAAGTACTTTTTTTTTTTTTTTTTTGAGTAGGAGTCTCACTCTTTACCCAGGCTGGAGTGCAGTGGCACACTCACGGCCGCTGCAGCCTTGACCTGCTGGGCTCAGGTGATCCTTCCGCCTCAGCCTTCCAAGTAGCTGGAACCACAGGTGTGTGCCACCACGCCTGGCTAAGTTTTTGATTTATTGTAGAGATGAGGTCTTGACAAGTTGCCCAGGCTGGTCTCAAACCAGTGGGCTCAGGCAATCCTCTTGCCTCGACCTCCCAAAGTGCTGCGATTATAGGCATGAGACACCACGCCCAGCAAGCTATTTAAGTTTAGAAGCATGGGAAAGATGAAGCTGGAGACATGGGAGCTGCTTAGTGAACTGACCCTAGAGGCTAGTCCCCAGGAACAGGGGCCGGGCCAAGGGAGGGCCGAGGGAGGTTATGCTTACTGGGCCTATCTATGAAGGCAGCCAGCAGTGTACAGGGAGAGGGGATGCGAGCATATCACACTGTACCTCGCCCCCCACAGATGACATTTATCAGTTTCACTGCTGCCCAAGAAAGGGGAAATGTACTATCTCCTGCTACCTGGATTCTTAGAAGCTCAATGTGTTGCTTTCCCTTTGGAGTCCTCCAGGAAAATGCAGCTACCAATTCCCACTGACCCTTCCGATGGGCTGAGGGCTCCCCCACCTCTGTCAAGCCCTGTTCCGTGCAAGGCTTAGCCCCAAAATCCCCGGGGATGCCACAACTCAGATACATGACCCACTCAGGAATTCTGGCTTAGAGTGGCAGGACTGTGCTCAAGGCTAGGCTCTTTCCACTCCTGGCATAGGCCTAATCTCACCACTGTGGGATGGCGGGGGTACTACTCTCTAGCTCTGGCCTATGAGAGTAAACTGTTTCATCAAGCCTAGGTCTCTCTTATCTCAAGGCCAATGGCCTTACTATCATTTCAGATGTTTCCCCCCACTAGTCCTTAGTGGTCTTTGCTAGGATTCAGAATACTGTCAAAGTGCTTTGTGAATCGGTATGTTACCTGCTCCTGAATATCATGACAGAATGGGGTCAGCAGATCTAGGTCTGGCCACCAGAGAAACAGGAGTTAAAGTTGGATTAGGGGAATGATAAAAGGGTTCCTATTCAGAAATGTTATGATTGTCTTTGGCTACACAAACATCCTAAAGAATCTGCAAAAAAACTTATTTTTTAGTTGGAGTCTTTGTCGCCCAGGCTGGACTTCGGTGGCATACTCACGGCCACCCCAGTGACAACCTGTTGGGCTCCGGCGATCCTTCCTCCTCAGCCTTCCAAGTAACTGGAACTACAGACACAGGCTACCACACCTGGCTAATTTTTTATTTATTGTAGAGATGAGGTCTCGCCAAGTTGCCTAGGTGGGTCTCGAACCCGCAGGCTCAGGTAATCCACTGGCCTTGGCCACCCAAAGAGCTGGGATTACAGGCCGACCCACCAAGCCTAGCCAAAAGAACTCTTAGAACATGAGTTTGGCAATGTCACAGGATAAAAGGTCAGCATTCAAAAGTCAACTGTATTTCTATATACTAAAAATGTACAGATCGGGGTTCGGTGGCTCAGCCTGTAATCCCGCGCCTTGGGAGGCTGAGGTGAGTGAATTGCCT
>NW_007038836.1:336520-342211 GCF_000164805.1 Carlito syrichta | reverse complement strand
GTGGCCGGGAGCAGCCACTGCACTCCAGTCTGGGCGACAGAGAGAGACTCCAACTCAAAAAAAAAAATGTACAGTTAAAAATCAAAATGAAGGCTGGGCACGGTGGCTCACACTTGTAATCCCATTACTTTGGAAGGTGTAGGAGAGAGAATTGCCTAAGTCCAGGGGTTTGAGTTCAGCCTGCACAACTTGGGCGAGACCTCATCTCTACAATAAATCAAAAACTTACCCAGGCGTGGTGGCGCATACCTGTGGTTCCCACTACTTGGAAGGCTAAGGTGAAAAGATCACCTGAGTCCAGCAGATTGAGGCTGTGAGGGTCATGAGCCTGCCACTGTACTCTAGCCTGGGCAACAAAGTGAGACTCCTACTCAAAACAAACAAACAAAAAAGAAAAGATAATGGAAGAATAAGAAAGCTAAGCAAGATGCTTGCAGTAATCATTTGTGGAGTAATCATGGAACTGTACAATATACAGAGTATACCTAAGAGGAAGGAGGAGGGGACTAGGGAACTTTGGGTACATTCTCACTCACCTGAAAGGTGCTTCCGGTGACTCTGATCACCCACTAGCCTCAGCATAACCTGGGGACCTCTTAGAATTAAAAATTCTTCCCACTCAGCCTGTAATCCCAGCACTTTGGGAGGCCGGGGAGAGTAGATTGCCAGCCTGCGGGTTTGAGACCAGCCCGGGTAACTTGGCAAGACCTCGTCTCTACAATAAACCAAAAAATTAGCTGGGCATGGTGGCACACGCCTGTAGTTCCAGCTACTTGGAAGGATCGCCAAAGCCCAGCAGGTCAATGCTGCGGTGGCTGTGAGCGTGCCACTGCACTCCAACCTGGGCGACAAAGTGAGACTCCAACTCAAGAAAAAAAATTCCTCCCACTTAATCAAACTTAGGAGGTAGGGTCTAGCAGTGTGTTTTAACAAGCCAGGTGGATTCTGATGTGCACCCATACTTTGTTCAAATCAACAATTTCCTAAGTCATAAAGGCACGCGGGCAGCTGGAGGTGTGTAGCACCCTCTGCTGGTGCCCATCTACAAAGGCTAGCCCTTGAATCAAAAACAAGGTTCCCATAACTCAGCCTGTGCTTTTTTTTTAAAGTGAAGAAAAGTTAGAAATCCTGCTTCCTATTATCTCCAAGGATGCCTTGTTCCACTGCAGCATCTCTGGCATCATGTCGTATCTTCCTTTGGCTCTGCTGCTGCCTCCATTTCCTTGTGCACCCTAATAAAGGACCCGGAAGAGCTTGATGAAATCTGACTCAGGGTTAATAGACTCCAGGGCCAGGCAAGTTGCCTCACAAGCTGGCTGGGTAGAAGCCTTCTCTGCCTGGCCTAAACATCTGGCTACAACGGAGATGTGAGGTACAGATGTGAACCACTCCCCATATACAAAACCCAAATACCCTAATGGCTTCCCGTGGCCCTTGAATAAACATCAAGCTTTTACCAGGCCTTTTGAGGCCTAACTAAAGCCCAGCTTCTTCTCCAAGTTCATTTTCACTCCTCCCCTTGCTCACTCTTAAGTCAAACTGGCCTTGTTTGTAGAATACCTCTCTCCACCCCTCTAGTGCTCTCCACCCCTGGATAGCCATACAGCCCTCACCTCATTCAGGGCTTCTGCTCATGTCACCTCTGCAGAGGGCCTTCCTGTAGTGCTATCTCAGGTATCAAGCGCTCCCTGTCACTCTCTCTCCTTGTACCCGTTTTCTTTTTTTTTTTTTGCCATAGTACTTTCAGCTATTCGAAAAGTCAATTTCTACTAGCCAAAGATCACCAGGAGCACACCTTAGTAAAACAATGTTCTTATTAAACTTCTCGCAGCTAGAAAGACTAAACACCAAGGAGAACAGACAGGAATCTCAGAGGGTGTGGGGAGGGGGTCGCAAAGGATTTGGGCTTGTGTTAGGTGTTCCTAGGGAGAGTTCAAGAAAGCAAGGAAGTGGGGTGCTACTCTGGATTGGGTGCTTTCAGAGAGCTGAGGCAATCAAGTATCTTAATGTTTATGAAGGAACAAAGCAATAATCATGTTACAGTAATTGGGAGAGAAGAGTGTACAGCTAGGTTATTTCTGTGGTTGCATGGTGTCTTTATTGCTGTTCAGGCATGATTACGAATGAAGATGGTCCACCAGAGTCCTTATCTGATGTTGATATTCTGCAGAATTATTTATGTTCGGGAGGAGAATGCCAGTTAATAGTTGAGAGCTCCAAGGATTTTTTTTCTCATATATTTATTTTCTAGAAAGTAAGATTCCTGAAGGCAGGGATTGTGTTTACTACTGAAGCCCTAATGCTTAATCAGTGCCTCACACAGAATAGGTACTCAATACACGTTTATAAAATATTCTTTCTTGCTCTCCGCCTGACCGCTGCTGTGCCACCATCATGGACACGAGCTGTGTGCAGCCTATCAAGTTGGCCAGAGTCACCAAAGTGCTGGGCAGGACCAGATCGCAGAGTGTGCACACAGGTGCATGTGGAATTCATGGACAACACGAGTTGCTGCTCCATCATTCGCAACGTGAAAGGCCCAGTGGGCGTGGGCGACGTGCTCACCCTGTTGGAGTCTGAGCAAGAGGCTTGGAGGCTGAGCTAAGCTTGACTGCCAGGTCCTGGATGTTGGGGTCGACACTTGGGGACGGTCATGGTCTGCGACTGTTAAAGTATTTGTGTGGTAACAACAACAACAACAAAAATATATATATATTGACCCCACCAATTCCTTATTAAGTTACAACTTTAAAAATACTTGTGTAGGCCAGGCTTAGTGGCTCAGCCTGTAATCCCAGCACTTTGGGAGGCCAAGGCGGGTGGATTGCCTGATTCCAGGAATTCAAGACCAGCCCGTACTACTTGGCAAGACCTTATCTCTACAAAAACAAAGCAAAACAAAACAAAAACGTGTGTAGCTTTCTTTTGCAGATAGGGAATTAAAATATCATTTTTAAATCTGTAATATTGGGAAAAATAAGAAAGTTCTGTAATACATTGCTCTGGCAATGGTGTAGATTAACAGGCAAAATCATGCATTGCTGGTGGAAGAGTAAATTGGTATAACCTCTTTTGAGATTAACCTGACAGTATCTAACAAAAGTTAAAATACGCAAAGCCTTTGACTCAACAACTTCACTTTTAGTAATTTATTCTGCAGATAAACTTGCACATGTACATAGTAACTTATAATTATGGCATGGTTTGAATAGTAAACAACCTAAATGTCCATCTTTCAGGGGATGAATACATAAATTATGACGTCTGTACAATGAGATGCCATGCTGCCATTAATAAGAATAAAGTAAATCACACTCCTTATGTACTTACATGGAGAAAACACTAATATATCATGTGAGAAGGAAGAAAGCACCTTCTGACAGTGGGCAGCTGGCCTGGTACCATCACTCAGAATTTGGGTGATCTGAAAGCTGGCCTGGCACTCACAGCTAGGCCTTATTGTACTCCTGTTGAACATAAACAATTTCACAGAACATCAACATCAGCCAAGGAGATCTGTGACTGTGATGGATCAAGACAAAAACAAGACTACTTAGTAATCACAGTCGAACACAGATCAAAACATGAACATTATCAAAACCACAAAAACTACAAAACAACCCTCTATCCTAGCTGATATGAGTGACTATTTTCATTCCTCCTGCCCTATGAAGATTAAGATATCCAGCCGGGCTTGGTGGCTCAGCCTGTCATCCCGCGCCTTTGGGAGGCTGAGGTGAGTGGATTGCCTGAGCCCGCGGGTTCGAGACCCGCCTGGGGCAGCGAGACCTCATCTCTACAATAAATCAAAAAATTAGCTGGGCGTGGTAGCGCATGCCTGTAGTTCCGGCTACTCGGAAGGCTGAGGCGGAAGGATCGCCGGAGCCCAGCAGGTCGAGGCTGCGGTGGCTGGGAGCGGCCACTGCACTCCAGTCTGGGCGACAGAGTGAGACTCCAACTCAAAAAAAAAAAAAAAAAAAGATTAAGATATCCAATCACAGAATACCCTTATGTCCTAAAAGCATCTAATCCAGACCAAATCCCTGCTTCCTTAAAACCTTCCCCCAAGCCACCTAAACCAAGCCCATATCCTGTTCTTTCCAACACCCTCCTGCCGAGATGCCCCACAATACTCCATGGTGTGTATATTCCTTCACTACAACAGCAATAAACCCAATTTACTTGACTAAGGTGTGTCCTTGATCATTGGCTAGAAAGCACTGGCACATGCTAAGTGAAATAAGCAAGGTGTAAAACCACTTTTATATGTATATATACATGTATATGCTACAATTTGAGTGAAATAATGTAAACATTTAGAATATATATTTGTAGCTGGGTGTGGTGGCTCACACCTATAATCCCAGCACTTTGGGAGGTGGAAGCGAGAGGACTGCCCAAGCTCAGGGGCTCGAGACCAGCCTGGGCAACTTGGCAAAACCCTTTCTCTACAATAAAAAAATTAGCAGGACATGGTGGTATGTGCCTGTAGTTCCAGCTACTTGGAAGGCTGAGGTGGAAGGATTGCCTGAGCCCAACAGGTCAAGGCTACAGTGGCTGTGAGCATGCCACTGCACTCCACTCTACTCCAGCCTAGGTGACAATAAGACTCAGACTCAAAAAAAAAAAAGAATACATATTTGTGTGTATGTGCACAGAATACCTCTCAAAAAACACATAAGAACTAATAAAGGCCGGGCTTGGTGGCTCAGTCTGTAATCCCAGCACTTTGGGAGGCCGAGGCGAGTGGATTGCCTGAACCCACGGATTTTTGACCCACTGGGGCAACTTAGCGAGACCTCGTCTCTACAATAAATCAAAAAATTAGCTGGGCGTGGTAGTGCGCGTCTGTAGTTCCGGCTACTTGGAGGCTGAGGTGGAAGGATCGCTGGAGCTCAGCAGGTCGAGGCTGCAGTGGCTGGAAGCGTGCCACTGCACTCCAGTCTGGGTGACAGTGAGACTCCGACTCAAAAAAAAAAAAAGAAACTAATAAAAATTGTTGCTTCCTGGAAGGAGAAATAAAGGCTGAATCACAGGTATAGAAGAAAAACAGTTTCCAGTATATGGTTTGTTACCATGTTCATGAATTATTTACTAAAAATTGATAACTACGGCTGGGTACAGTGGATCATGCCTGTAGTCCCAAAACTCTGACAGGATGAAGCAGGAGGACTGCTTGAGCCCAAGAGTTCGAGACCAGTCTGTGCAACACAGTGAGACCTCATGTCTACCAAAAAAAAAAAAAAAAAAAGCTGGAAGTGGTGGCATGTGCCAGTAGGCTAAGGCAGAAGAATCACTTGAACCCAGGAAGTCAAGGCTGTTGTAAACCATGAGGTGCCAATGCCTTCCAGCCTGGGAGACAGAGTGAGACCTAACTCAAAAATAAATTAAGTAAACAAAATTGATAACTATTTAAAAAGATAAGGCCGGGCTCGGTGGCTCAGTCTGTAATCCCAGCACTTGGGGAGGCCAAGGTGAGTGGATTGCCTGAGCCCGCGGGTTCAAGACCTGCCTGGGCAACTTGGCAAGACCTCATCTCTACAATAAATCAAAAATTAGCCGGGCGTGGTAATGTGCGCCTGTAATTCCAGCTACTTGGAAGGCGGAGGCAGAAGGATCGCCGGAGCCCAGCTGGTCGAGGCTGCGGTGGCCAGGAGCAGCCACTACACTCCAGTCTGGGCGACAGAGTGA
>NW_007038836.1:319991-336500 GCF_000164805.1 Carlito syrichta | reverse complement strand
CAGCATTTTTTTTTTTTTTTTTTTTTTTTTTTTGAGTTGGAGCCTCCCTCTGTCGCCCAGGCTGTAGTGCAGTGGCAAACTCATGGCCTCATGGCCACCCCAGCATCAATGTGCTGGGCTCTGGCGATCCTTCTGCCTTAGCCTTCCAAGTAGCCAGAACTATAGGTGCATGCTACCACGCCCCGCTAATTTTTTGATTTACTGTAGAGTCGAGGTCTTGCCAAGTTGCCCAGGCTGCTCTTGAACCCGCGGGCTCAGGCAATTCACTTGCCTTGGCCTCCCAAAGTGCTGGGATTACAGACTGAGTCACCGAAACTGGCCTCTTATCAAATTTCTGCACGTGAAAGTTCCACGTTACAAATACTTAATTGTTCTAACTATCCACAGATTCTCTGAATGAAAATTATTAAGATTAAAAAAAATTTTTTTTTAGTTGACCTGCTGGGCTCTGGTGATCCTTCCTCAGCCTTCCAAGTAGCTGGAACTACAGGTGTGCACTACCACACCCAGCTAATTTTTTGATTTATTGTAGAGAAAGGATCTCACCAAGTTGCCCAGGATGGTCTTGAACCCCTGGGTTTAGGTAATCCTCTTGCCTCCGTCTCCCAAAGTGCTGGGATTACAGGCTTGAGCCACCACACCCGGTCAAAATTAAAATTTTTTTTTTTTTTTTTTAAGAGATGAGGTCTCACCAAGTTGCTCAGGCTGGTCACAAACCCCTGAGCTCAGGCAATCCTCTCGCCTCGGCCTCCCAAAGTACTGGGATTACAGGCTTGAGCCACTGCACCTGGTCCCAAAATTAAAATGTTAAAGGTGATATTACTAACTAATAATCTTGCTCGGCTATTGAAAGGATAGAGCCCCAAATGGAATTTCTCTGATCTCCTTAAGGCAGACAATAATCCTTTCCTGGAACCCTGGGCAAGTTACAAGACATTGAGATTAATATCTCCTAAAGAATTTGTCTTTCCCTGGCCCCTCTCATCTAGGTAACTAGCCCACCCATATATTGGGTCATCAGGGAGGTGACAGACAGACCCCATCACCATGGCAACAATCATGTGACTGATCCACCCATCTGCTGCTGTCCATCACCCTTATGTCAGTACCTGAGCTTACCTATCCCCATAATGATGATGTAAAACAGACCATTACCTTAACAACCAGCCCCCATCAAAAGGAAAGTTTAAAAGGCATTCAACTTCAAACAGCAGTGGCCTCGCTTTTGTTAAGTCCTGGCCCAGTCATGTGGCTCTCTGAGCTCTGGCCAGTCCATGTTTTCCTAAGCTTTGGCCCCCTCCCCTACCTTGGGGAGGTGAGTCTTTTCTATTTAATCTACTTTCTAAATAAACTACATTTTCCAATCTAAGTTGTACAATTCCTTGCATCTCTTGCATGGCATTAAATCACACACTCCCTAGGACTGACCTAACAACAGCTATGTACAATCTCCAATAGTTCAGATCAAGAGACATGAAATAGCAATGAAATTAACACAGTGTTCCTTCTCCTGCCATATCAGGCACAAGCCTTCCTTATTGCATCACAACTGTTGAAATGCCTTCCAGCTAGGCCTCCAAAATGAGTCTTTATGGAAGAACAGGCTCAAATTTCATATACTTTGACCTCTTCTTGATTGAAAGATTGATTAGTCAGAATCAACAAATGATTAGGAATTATTCCTAATCATTTCAAAGTGTGATTCAGGGCTCTTAAGGCTGGAATATAAACAGGTTGTGGTGGTTTTGTATTTCTGGCTCTTGTAGGGAGCCCTGTGAGTAGAGAATATGTAGCATTTAAATGCCAATCAACTATACTTGGAGACCTTAAAGCTATCATGCAGGCATCAGCACCCTTCCTAACATCTCTGCCAGAGCTGGCTCCTACTCCACTTCATACCTGGCAGCCCAGCAAGCCAGTGGACAGGTTAGGTGTATGGCCATAAGAGACAATTTTGGATATAGGGTATATCCTAGATTCATATTACATAAGCCAGTAGCAATTGGCAGCTCCTTCATTTGTGATTTTCCTTGGCTGAGGGCACAGGCTGTGCCAGTCCTAAATCTCTGACCTACCTTCTTTGGTCTTTAGCCTTCCCTTCATCTCTGGCTTGATCTTTTGGATATTTTCCACCATCTTACCTCTCTCCTTTTGATTCATGCTTCTCTCTTGACTTATTCCTGTTTTATAGAACTACTTATACCTTTACCTACAACTTAGCCATCGGTAACAGGGATTCCCAATGTTTCCATTTATAATCAAATCAAACACATACTCTGTCAATAACTCCTTAATATATACACAAATCTAATTTTTTTGCATTCAGAACACTCTAAGTCTTTGGTTATGTCCTTGACTTCAAGGAGGGCTTAGTTCACATTTCACATGCTTAGTGAATTCTTGAATTCTCCCAGTTCTCAGTGAGCCCTCCCTTTCCCAAGCCACCACTAGAAGATAGTAAATTTGTCTGTTGCCTTACTGGTTTTCAAACATTTTCTCTCTCATCTCAATTCTCAAAGGGATAGAATACTAGGAAAGCCAAACAGGTAAAACACCAACTCTAGATGAAAATGGTACAAAAGAACTGAAAGCTCCACCTCCCTTCCCCCACCCCTGAAAGAGTTCAGCCAGGCAGTTTTACAACTACTGGTATATTCCACCAATGAAGGTTGCTATCTTGTGATGTCATTCTCCAGCTAGATTATTAATTCTCTGGGGCATGGGCTCTATTTTGTTGACCAAAATTAAACTAATATTTCAGCATTATGTACTATGTAGTCAGTAAAACTACAGTACTTTCATAATCTGGCCCTCAATACAACCTATGAGGTAGGCATTTTTTTCCATTCAGCATATAAAGTGGAGGCTTTAAGAAAAACTTGATTTCATCTTTAAGATAAAGTATTTTCTTTAAAAAAAAAACAACCTGATTTAATCAGTGGCAGAGATGTAAATTATACCCAGGTCCTGATTCTAAATCCAGTACATTTTCTTTCCTTTTTTTTTTTTTTGAGTTGGAGTCTGTCTGTCACGCAGGCTGGAGTACAGTAGCATGCTAATGTCTACTGCAGCTTCAATCTGCCGGGCTCAGGCAATCCTTCCACCTCAGCTTTCCAAATAACTGGAACTACAGGTGCACACCCTCACGCCCAGCTAATTGTTCAATTTATTGTAGAGACAAGGTCTCACCAAATTGCCCAGACTGGTCTTGAATCCCGGGGCTCAGACAATCCTCTCGCTTTTGCCTACCTAAGTGTTGGGATTACAGGTGTAAGCCACTAAGCTCAATGTTAAATCCAGTACATTTTCTATTACACCAAACTCCCTCTAGGTCTGTTCTGGACTACTCTTTCTCAGAATTTTCAAGACAGATCAGCACTACCAGAGGATACATATTAGCAGTGATCAAGAAGACAAATCCAGCTGTAGATTAAGCGGATATGGTCTTGCACCAGTGACAGTAGTATTCCAACTACTCCAGGGTTCTGGGCTACCCGGCTGCCTCTAACAACCCTTTTCCTCCTCATCATTATCTCCAAAACTCACCTGAAAGGTTAAAGGCATCTTCCTATATAATCTACAATTAAAATAAATCCAAACCAAACAAACAATGTTTTTAATGTGCCCAGGAATAAGTAGTTATTTGCTTCCCTTCCTTTCCTCTCAACTTCTTAATCTACAATTATTCGAATACCCTTAGGAGGATCACTTTTCTTTCCTAGTTTACAGAAAAACAAGCAGAAAGTTCAATTCACTTATCAATGGATAACTAAGAACTAGTAAATGTCAGGAATTAGATACTACAGATTTAAAGTTACAGAGCTCAATCATTTGCAAATGTTAAAATTCACTGTATAAAAAACAGACCAGCTGCATTAATAATTCAAAGACATTTAAATAAAAAACTGTAATCCAACTTTCAAATGTTTTATTTTTAGTGTTTTTAAACATTTTAATACAACAAAGATATAAAATAATATATATTAGTTAAATCTGGATTTTAATTTAGAATCAAGGTTTTTACTTATGTACAACACTGTGCTTCAAGGTATGGCTAGACCACAGGAACTTTCACATCTTCAAGTAATACTAGTTTCTCTGTGGATAGGGAGACATTTAGGTAAAATTCTCAAAACAAAACATGTCCACTTTAGTCCAAGCTAACTTTGCTTCCCCCATTAAGTATGCTTCCACTTCCTTTGTTCCATGTCAGAAATACTTCATTGTTCTAACTATCCATAGATTCTCTGAATACAAATTATTAAAATCAAACATTTTAAAGATGAAATTACTGATAATCTTGTCTATGTTCAGATCTCCAGATAACCAGTAGCTAAGATCAAAAGAGACCTGAAATAACAATGAAATTAACATAGTGTTTCTTCTCCTGCCATATCAGGCACAAACATTCCTTATGCTGAAACATGGACTATGCTGAACAAAAAGTCCTTTGGTTAATTTAGGGAAGAAGGTTTTCTAACAACCAGAATAGCAGAAGTATGGCTTACAGATTTCATAGATATTTGTACTGAACTTAATACAAAGTAATTGGTCACAGTTTAGTTATTTGAAATTGGTGGCCTTCAATTCTGGGTAAGGTGAGGGGGAACCAAAACCTACTTGTATGCGAATTTTAGTCATTCAAAGCTACTCAAAGAGAGGAAAAAACACACAAACTTTGAACCAGCTTAACCTCCTTTCATTCTAACTGGTCACCTGAAGCATTCTGACTTACTAACAGTTCTCCTCTACAGAGGTAATTCAGGCTAAACTTTCTACAAACACAAACTCTCTAAACTGCCAAGTAAAGTTGGTATTAAAACTGACATGCTTTGTTGGCTCTGAAATTGTCTAAATGAAACCAATACTGTTTAAGAAAGCAATTGGACTATTCTAAAAAGAGCTTTCTTGTCTCAAATGCCTGAATACCTTAAAGAACTGACAAATGACTATATTATACTTAACTTTTTAGTATGGAATAACCTAAGTCTACAAAAGGACTATCAAAGAATTAAATTTATTAAATCAGAGAGTTTAAAACAAGAATATGGTTAACATTTTTAGCATTTTAGATCTATTATTCTTCTCTTAAAAGTTTACTATGAAACTAATGACAAAATTGCCTTTTGCTGAAAACAGTCAAAGCAGGTTAGTGTTATGAATATGACTTTATTAATATATGAACACCTTCCAAACAGATGTTCCTAATAAGACTGTTTCTTACTAGCTATAAAATAATCTGACTCTCCTGTTTCCCATTTACAAATTATAGAACTTTTGGAATTCCTAGTAAAAACACAGGCAGGAAGAGTGTAGGAAAGACCACTGTTCACAGAGAGCTGCACACCAGCTCTCAGTCAATGGGTTTTTCTTGTGAATAGCCCATATTATTTAATTGACTAAGCTCATTCCTTTCTGATTTTAAAGGATATAAATACACAGTCAGAATATGGAAGTTGTATTTTTGCCCTAGTAATTCTGGTCACAACTATGGAGAGGATAGCCAGATTGAAAAATCTTCAGGACAGCCAAAAAATGCTTCCCCTAAATTATTTGGTGAAAACAAACTTGCCTTCTTCAAAACCTCTTCCTCTCTACCAACTTCAATTACTCCTCAGTAACTTTACCCTACCTGGTCTTAAAAGAAAAAGGCAACACTGCTCCCAAGAACATAGAAAGTGCACCAAGGACTTGAAGCAACTTCCAGTTTGCATCCCCACACCAAAATTTCTTTGGTTCCCTCTATACTAAAGTTTCAACGAAGTAAGACTCTCAAAAGTCTGCAATTGTAAAACCACATACAAAGTCAAAAAATATGTAGATCTAAGACCTGTAGCTTCTCCACCTAGTCACAGTCACAAAAAAAAATGTAAACATAAATACTATATTCACTATGGTTTAGATTTTAACAAGAAAAAATACAAAGATAAAAATCTGAAAATGTCTGGACAACACAAAAAGCAACTAAAACTAAAATATAGATTTCATGTTTAAGAAAAACTGAAAATAATTTTGTCTCAAACTTTTCCAAGAAAGAGACTTGGAGATGATTTATGTAAACACTGACTTGTAATAGTAAAACATAAGTTATAAATCTAGCTTACCTTTCTCCCAAAACAGATATGAGCAAATGCAAGGCTGAAAATTTATTTTACAATCCTCACTGCAGTCTGTTGTTAGGCACTCTCAATATCAATAGCTCTGTAAAGTTACTCGCATCTATTTTCTATTTGGTTCTAGAATAGAATCCATATGAAAGAAAGAATACTGATGTTAACAGTTATTTAACTTTTTGATTTTTTAAGAGACAGGGTCTAACTATGTGGCCCAGGCTAGAGTGCTGAATCATGGCTTACTGCTGCAGCCTCTAACTCCTAGCTTCAGGCAATCCTCCCACCTCAGCCTCCCAAGTGGCTGGGATTACAGGCTTGCACCACCATGCTCAGCTTAACATTTTTCAATTAATGTTGCCACAGACTTTTCTGAACATTTTTCCAAAAGCCAACATCAGTCCCTCCCTGGCTAAATTCAGTTCTGTTCTGTCATTTGGAAAAAATGGCAGTAACACATCTTTTGGCCTCAAGGATCAAACCACTCTAATGAGCATAGGAAACAATCTTTATCTTTCACAATTATGCAACTCTTTACATGAGTTGTTGGCATTTTTGTTCCTAGCAGGTAATATAATACAAAACCTAAGATATTATAAGATTCTGACGTGTGAGATTTAAAAGCATAATCAATTTGAATTGTCTTGTGCCATTTCTCAAGTGAAAAATAAAAAATAATGACCCAAATTGGGATCATTCAGTACTTGTTTGCATAATTTCCTTTCCTACCCAATTCACTAGGCTTCTAGCTTATACAGGGGTCAGAATATGACTCAAAGTGCAAAAATAAAATATTTCACCCAGATAAGGAGCAAGGTTCTGTTGTGTGGTCTAATTTTAGACCTCAGTATGCCAGCACCTTTTCTAACTCCTTGTTTTAAAATGGAATGCAAAAACTACACACTTAATATTCCAAGTGGCTAGGCTCATTAGTTGGGGTTCAAATTCCAATTCTATAACCACCCTACTGTCATATCTACTATAAAAAATCATTAATAAGACAGTGACAAATGTTAAATTTCTAGTGTTATAAACAGCAGCTAAGTTATATCATTTCCTGACTGTCAAATTAAGACTAAATAGAAAGAATGTATGTACACAATTATACTTAAAAACAAAAACAACTAAAATTTTTCATATGCAAACATGTCTGAGACTGTTTACTTTTAATGGCCAAG
This sequence comes from Carlito syrichta, assembly GCF_000164805.1. Lineage (NCBI taxonomy): Eukaryota > Metazoa > Chordata > Mammalia > Primates > Tarsiidae > Carlito > Carlito syrichta. The sequence continues at coordinate 329,212 of NW_007038836.1, read as the reverse complement.
AATGAGAAATTTCAAAAACCAAAAAGCTGTATTATGTCTCTGTAAATTTCTTTTCAGAAAGAGAAAAAAATTATGTGCATGCATACCTTCCTACTTAATGACATAAGAACTCTGACATCTGGTAAAACACTCCTATTTGGCTCATTAAATAACATCATTAAAAAAGCACAAAATTGGGCTGTAGTCTATATAACAACTATAGCACAAAGTTATTCCAGGTACCTATACCATTAACACTAAGCCCACTTATTTTTATGAATGCAGCCATATTTCCCTCGTGAATATTTGTTGATGGTCATACCGAACCCTCAGAATAAAATAGACACTGTATCTGTTGTTGCATCTTTGGTGAAAATTGCCAGCCTTCTATTTGCATTAATGAGAAAGCTGATGGCATCCTCATCAGTACTTTGTCACTTCATGTGCGGTCCTTTGTATTCTCTTATTGCCTCAGGCAACCTGGTATACTCTGTATACTTTTCTTAAAGATGGTTCAGAAGGCAAAAACTATTTACCAGTAAAACAGATTACTTTCCAGAGTTGCATTTTTAAAACTGACACAGAGATTAGTTCAAATAACAAGTATTGCTCACTTGATAGGGTTTTATCTTTTTTTTTTTTTTTTTTTGAATTGGAGTCTCACTCTGTCGCCCAGACTGGAGTGCAGTGGCCGCTCGCGGCCACCGCAGCCTCGCCTGCTGGGCCCCGGCAATCCTTCCGCTTCAGCCTTCCGAGTAGCCGAAATTACAGGCATACGCTACCACACCCGGCTGATTTTTTTATTTTATTGTAGAGATGAGGTCTTGCTGCCCAGGCGGGTCTCGAACCCGCGGGCTCAGGCAATCCACTCACCTCAGCCTCCCAAAGGTGCGGGATTACAGGCTGAGCCACTGAGCCCGGCTGGGTTTTATCTTCTAAAGATAATGAGCTTCAAAAAATAGTATTTCTTTATTAGAGTACTGGAAATCAATAAAAATTCCTCAACCAGCAAACTGCTTAAGTTGATTTGCTTAAGTTCAATAAGCAAATACTCAACAAGTAAAGGTAACAGCCTGACTTCAATCACAACATTAAGTCTTCCCAAAGAGAAGGGGCAGAAAACATCTACTTAAGCTTCCTGTTCAAACAGCTACATAAGGACTCTTGATTCTTCAATCTCGCTTTTTGTAATCATAACCTTTCTCAGAACAGGAAATTTTACTTTGTCAACAGGTAAGCCAAAAAGCAAAGCATCCAGGAGCAACCTATGGGGAGAAAGCAAAGTTATTTTCAACAACTACTGTATATTTAGTTATGAACTCATTACAAAGATACAGTCTTCATCCAATTAGTCTTTTCATTATTGTTGGTTTTGAAAATGGCCAACAATATTCATTAGGTACTGTGCCATTAACATTGCACTCAAAAAAAGAAAACATGGGAAACCAAATCCTTGCTCTCCTACTCTGCTGATATGCTCTGGTATTGGCCAGAGTATGGTAGTACAAAAAGAGTCTTGTTGTTATATAAAAGGCAATAAACACATCAATGGAATAATGTTCATGGGCAGCCAAGATGAAGAAGATTCCAAAGAGGTTGAGAACCCAGGACAAAGTATGCAAGAAATTCCAGCTTCTTGGCGTATCTAGGAAAGGAGAGAAAGATCATTTTAAAATACATTCTTTCCAATGCTTCTCAGTCACGTTTCTTAGGTCAGGCTATTTTGCCCACTCCCATAGGATTTGACACCCTTCCCACAGCCTCCATTGCAGCTAGCTGTCTAATATGCATAGAAACACTAAAAAGATACTTACACTCAGTGACAAAGAAATTTAGCATAGTAAGGACGACTGTGTGGCCGCTGAACATGTAATCTCCGCATGTGTGAACGCCAGTTAGGGTCATACCAAAGCCACTCCAAATGGCAAAGGCCCGGTGTAATTTCTCCCATACACTGCCATAGATCTACAAAGAAAGCTATGAATTAGTACTTCAAATACTTAGAGAAGTGGGAACTTCCCAATGTCCATTTCCATTCAAATTCAAACACTGAATGACTTAGAAATAAGATCTAAGCCAAAGCAACCATGCTCTCAGTCTATTTAATTCCAGGCAGACCTCAAGAATGGGTACGCGAAACTTGGTGGTAGTCAGAAATATTTTGGTAATTAAATGAAATTACTCTAATACAAATTTCACTACTAGAAGTTCTTTTATGATAAAAAGGTCAATATAACACAAAACATCTCCAAGTTTTTAATACCACAGTAGCATCTGCTTGGCTGTTCTTGCCACTATGAGATATGCTATGACAGAAATCAATATCTACCATTCAATATCCATTCTCCTCTTCTTCACTGGTAACAGAATCTCAAATATACTGAACTCAGTCAAAATGTTGGATTTCACAACCTCTCTTGTTTTTTTTTTGAGTTGGAGTCTCTGTCGCCTAGACTGGAGTGCAGTGGCCGCTCCCGGCCACCGCAGCCTCGACCTGCTGGGCTCCGGCGATCCTTCCGCCTCAGCCTTCCAAGTGGCTGGAACTACAGGCGCGGGCTACCACACCCAGCTAATTTTTGATTTATTGTAGAGATGAGGTCTTGCCAAGTTGCCCAGGCGGGTCTCGAACCCGCGGGCTCAGGCAATCCACTCACCTCAGCCTCCCAAAGGTGCAGGATTACAGGCTGAGCCACCGAGCTCAGCTCACAACCTCTCTTGTAGCTAAGTGTGGTCATGAGACTAAGTTCTGTACAGTAAGATCTTGGTAGAAGTGTTAAGGATTTCTGGGAAGGCTATTTATGAAGGAAAGAGGCTATGAAGCTTGGAGGAAGTCTTTTCTACCTTTCCACTTTTCCTTCTTCTAGTCTACAACTCAGATACTTGATAGTTTAAGATCCAGCAGCCATCTTGAACCACAAAATGGCCTTCAGGATAAAAGTCAAGTGTTAGGATAGTAGAGCAGAAAAACAGAAGACAACTCCCACAATATATACTTTAAAAAGCAATCCATTTTGAGGAAGCGTTTGAGTGATAGTTGCTTTATAAAAAAAGATAGTAACTTTTTAAAAAAGACATTTAACACATAACAATAAAGGTACAAAAAAACTGCTAAAGTTTATGTGCATTTACTATGTGCAAGCCATGCTGCTAAGTGCTATATTTGCTATTGTATTTAATTTCCAGAACAATTCTTTGGGAGGCTGAGGTGAGTGGATTGCCTGAGCCCACGGGTTCGAGACCTGCCTGGGCAGGTGAGACCTCATCTCTACAATAAATCAAAAAAATTAGCCAGGCATGGTAGCGTGTGCCTGTAGTTCCAGCTACTTGGAAAGCTGAGGCAGAAGGATCGCCAGAGCCTAGCAGGTCAAGGCTGCGGTGGCTAGGAGTGGCCACTGCACTCCAGTCTGGGCGACAGTGAGACTCCAACTCAAAAAAAAAAGAAGTGATACAATTGTGCAGACGAGGAACTGGCTTAGAGAGGTCACATAATTAGTAAGAAATATAGGCAGGTGTGAACCCAGGGACTGTAACTCCAAAGCCCTCTGTCTTAAAGATTCTACTATGGCTAATGACCAAAAGAAAGAACCTTATTAGATACCACCACCTCATTAGAAATCTCACCTGCTGATTATATACTACCCAGCTTTCCCTTTCTGCGTCAGTTGAGGGAAAGAAAGGGAGAATAACTTATTACTGAAGAAAAATAAAGATTACACATGGTTTAGTTCTATGACACCTAGTGAGTATAGGGTTAGAGATGTTACTCTTAGAAAGCAAAAAAAATCACAGAGTGAAGAGACTGTTAAGAAAATGTCTTGCCAGGCTCAGTGGCTCAGCCTATAATCCCACGCCTTTGGGAGGCTGAGGTGAGTGGATTTCCTGAACCCGCGGGTTCGAGACCCACCTGGGCAGGCGAGTCCTCATCTCCACAACAAATCAAAAAAATTAGCCGGGCGTGGTAGCATGCACCTGTAGTTCCAGCTACTTGGAAGGCTGAGGTGGAAGGATCGCCAGAGCCCAGTAGGTCAAGGCTGCGGTGGCCGGAAGTGGCCACTACACTCCAGTCTGGGCGACAGTGAGACTCCAACTCAAAAAAAAAAAAAGAAATAGAAAATGTCTTGACTAAGGATAGGAAACAAGTGGTGCTAGCCAAAAAAGGCAATTATCCCTCAATTATTCAATTACTATCCTTTCCCACCTTGAACATATTCTTTTAGAAAAATAAAAACTAAATAGAATACTTTGACAAGGTGAAGCAAGTTGCTTTAAGTGTTTCTAAATTTCAAAAACAGGCATATTCTTGATTTTTTTCCCAAACCCCCTACAATGCAATTTCAAGCAAATTATTTTATTACAATAAAAATGTCCATGGAGTTCACTGTAAGGTATTTGATTTCTAGTTACTATCACCTTAACTTTCTATTTTTAACAACTGCTGCAAATAATACAGGTCACTAAGTAGGCTATATTATAATTCAAAGCAATTAACAGTATTTAGGGCAGATTTGAGTAGAAATATCCACATATAACCAACTGATAATGAAAAACAGTCATCAGAGGCAGAAAAGGGGCTGTCAAAACTGTAAAAGGATGGTATCTAATTTATTTTTGTAGCAAATGGTGCAGCCTATTCACATATAGCCCTCTCTTCAGCAGCTGTCCCACAATTAAAACTCTCAGCTACTGGAAATTCTCCTTTCAGTGTAATAAGTTTATATTTTTCTGCTTTAAAATATCTTCTAATCAATTAGCCTACTATTTGGAGAAAACTGTTCACACCATATATAGAAACAAATTCAAAATAGATTTAAGATTTAAAATATAAGACTACAGAAGTATCAGATACCAGCTTTCATTAATCAGAATGGCAATGCTGGAAAGAGTGTGGGAAAACAGATGTGCGTGTGTGTTGGCAGTAGTGAAAAACTCACATTGCAAGTGTGCATATCACACCTTTTTAATGTGCATGTCCTTTAATTCTATAATTCTACTTCCAATAATTTATCTTAAGAAAATAATTAAATTAGTGAAAAAGCACAAAAAATATGTTTACTGTAGCATTATTTATAAATAGTAAAATTTGAAAACAACCAAAACAGTAAAATTTGAAAACAACCAAAACCACATCTTTTGGACACTAGTAACCACAGTGGAATACTGTGCAACTATTAAAAAGATTAATATAGCTATATGTGTTTCTTCATAAAAAAGTAAACACACTATTAAATGAAAAATAAACTAAAAAAAACAATGTCTGCAATATAATCCTATCTTTTGTTTTTTTTGTTGCTGGTTTTTGGGGTTTTTTTGAGTTGGAGTCTCATTCTGTTGCCCAGACTGGAGTGCAGTGGCCGCTCCCGGTCACCGCAGCCTCGACCTGCTGGGCTCCAGCGATCCTTCCGCCTCAGTCTTTCAAGTAGCTGGAATTACAGGCATGCGCTACCACGCCCAGCTGATTTTTTTTTTTTTTTTTTTAATTGTAGAGATGAGGTCTCGCTAAGTTGTCCAGGTGGGTCTCGAACCCGTGTGCTCAGGCAATCCACTCACCTCAGCCTCCCAAAGGCGTGGGATTACAGGCTGAGCCACTGAGCCCGGCCTATCTTTTGTTTTAAAAGAATCTGCCTAAACTTATGTGAGTTTGTAGGCGTGCTTAAAAATAGGCTATGTGGCTATATATACAGCTGTTAAGAGTATTATTTATGGGGTGGAGTTAAAAAAAAGGAATTATGTGAGCTTTTACTTTTTAATACTTTTATTTTAATATTTATTTATTAGAGACAGGGTCTAACTGTCGCCCAGGCTGGATTACAGCAGTGTGATCATAGCTCACTGCAGCTTCGAACTCCTGGGCTCAAGTAATGCTCCCGTCTCAGTCTCCCAAGGTGGTGGCATTACAGGTGTGAGCCACTGCACCTGACCCCTACTTTTTTTTTTTTTTTTGAGAACAAGTGTCACTCTGTTGCCAAGGCTACAGTGCAGTGGCACACTCATGGCCACTGCAGCCTTGACCTGTTGGGCTCTGGCGATCCTTCTGCCTCAGCCTTCCAAGTAACTGGAACCACACCACCATACTAGGCTAATTTTTTGATTTATTGTAGAGGCAAGGTCTCACCATATTGCTCAGGCTGGTCTCAAAACCATGGGCTCAGGCAATCCTCTCACCTCTCTCTTCCAAAGTGCTGGGATTACAGGCATGAACAAACATGCCCGGCTGCCCCTACTTTTTAAAATAATCATTTCTATATTATTTGAAGTTTTACAATAAGCTTATATAACTTTATAACTAGAAAAAATTACTTTTTCTTTTGAGAAAAAAACAAAACAAAACACCCAAAACAGCTTTCATCTCCTTTATAAGAAATCCTGTCATAAACTTCTCCCTTTCTTACTGGTCAGTCTAAGCATTCCTAATACCCAGAGAAAGTTCTGTCACCCTTCAGCTCAGGGGTCTATTTTTAGCTCTTGATCTCCTTCGGTTGCTTAATCTTCTCATGTTGGCATTTCAGTTATTTATATTGTAGTATAAGAACTGAACTTGAATGTTGTTAAGACAACATTAAAATAACAACAAAGGCGTTAAAACATACATGTGAATATTTGGGAACACATAACTAAATCATAGAGATCTAGAAAAGTAGGATAATACAATTCTTTTGTCCAAATTTAATAAGTCACAACAGCCAATTTTGTATATAAAGTACAGGTGATCCTTCAGGGTCTTTCAATACATTTTTAGGCCAGGCTTGGTGGCTCAGCCTGTGATCCCAGCACTTTGGGAGGCAGAGGTGAGTGGACTGCCTGAGCCTGTGGGTTCAAGACCAGCCCGGTCAGCTTGGCGAGACTTCGTCTCTACAATAAATTAAAAAAAAAAAAAGGCCAGATGTGGTGGCACGCCTGTAGTTTCGGCTGCTTGGAAGGTTGATGCAGAAGAATTGCCAGAGCCTAGCAGGTCCACACTTGAGTGGCTGTGAGCATGCCACTATACTTCAGCCTAGGCAACAGAGTGAGATTCCAACTCAAAAAATAAATAAATAAAATAGTAAAATAAATTTTTAAAAGTAATTCATAACCCTTTTTTTGGTCTCCATCTGCATAATTCCTTCTCTCTGTTAAACTAGAAGAGATGTCTACAGCAGACAAAACAACAAGCTACAACAAAAATCAGTCATTATTTTATATATCTCAGAAAAAGTAAAGTTTAGAGTGTTGGGTACTATTATTTTGAACAGGATATGATCAAATTGCAACATTTTAAAAGGAATGATGACAGTGAAGGGACCACAGCATGTCATATAAAGAATTTTATTTGACTTATTTATTTTTTTGAGTCGGAGTCTCACTTTGTCACCTAGGCTGAACTGCAGTGGCACGCTCACAGCCACCGCAGCCTTCATCTGCTGGGCTCAGGTAATCCTACCCCCTCAGCCTTCCAAGTAGCTGGTAAATTACAGGCGTGCACCACCACACCCAGTTAATTTTTTGATTTATTGTAGTGATAAGGTCTCGCCAAGTTGTCCAGGCTGGTTTAAAACTCATGGGCTCATGCAATCCTCCTACCTTGCCCTCCCAAAGTGCTAGGATTATAGGCGTGAGCCACCGTGCCCAGCCTCATGTGAAGAACTTTAATGATGCTGAGATGGTAGGAAACATGTAGGGGAAATGATAATTAAAACAAACTTTTTCTTTTTGGGTCAGGGTCTAACTCTGTCACCCAGACTGGAGTGCAATGGTATAGTCATGGCTACAACCGCCTTGACCTGCTGGGCTTAGACAATTCTCCCACCTCAGCCTTCCAAGTAGCTGGAATTATAGGCACACACCACAGGACCGGCTAATTTTTTTTTTTACTTATTGTAGAGTGAAGTCTTGCCCAGTTGCTCAGGCTGTCTCGAACCCCCGGGCTCTCGCCTTTGCCTCCCAAAGTGCTGGGATTACAGGCATGAGCCATGGCACTGGGCTAAAACAAACTTTTTTCTATAGCTCTGCAGCACAGCACTAGTGTCAATGGATAGAATAACAAGAAGGTAGATTCCGGCTTAAGACTTTCACCAAATTATTGCTACAGGTTTGTTACACATACGCAAATACCAAAAAGCATATTTTAATATTATAAGCAAAATCTTAGCCCTATTGCATACATCATGACATCAACCCATCAAGAACAAGAAAAAAACGATAGAGAAGGTAGCAGTCTACCTTTCCAGTACATTGCAGGTGCTGTCCTGGCACGGAGAGGGAGGTCACAAACATGGTAAAGCAGCGAAGCAAGAAAACAGTGCCCATCAGACTACAGAGCCTTCGCAGAAGTATTGACCTGTGACCAAAAAGGGGGAAAGATCAGAAGAAAACAAACCAAAAAAGTCCAAACATCAAATGCTTACTTAAAGGAACAGCAAGCAGAAAAACCACTAGAAATCTTAAAGACCATCTAAAACATCACTGTCCAACAGAACACTCTATAATGATGTAAACATTCTATACACAGTTCAATAAATAATCTACATGTGGCACTCGAGCACTTGAAATGTGGCTAGCATGACTGAGGAACTAAATTTAAATATCCACATGTGGCTACTAGTGCCTGCTATATTGTACATTCTAAGATTTTAAGAGCATCATTTTACTGATAAGAAAATATGGCTAAGAGAAAGCAAAGGAGTTACACAAGACAAAAAACTAATAAGCTTAGTCTTAGTCCTATTACTGATAAATTGCTCATAAAGTATTTATTTATAAGAGTTAACGTTAAACACTGATTCCAGGGACTATCTTTTCCTCATTAATAAATGTTAATTAGTTACTGGTAGTAGCTGTTTAATATTCACCCTAATTCCTCTTAAACTTAAGCTAAAAAATACTAAAGCTTTAAAAAATATTAAGTTTTATATTAACAATATATTTTTAAAAATTTAAAATTTAAAAACTGTTTTTTGTTTTGTTTTGTTTTGTTTTTTGAATTGGAGTCTCACTCTGTCACCCAGACTGGAGTGCAGTGGTTGCTCCTGGCCACTGCAGCCTCGACCTGCTGGGCTCCGGCGATCCTTCTGCTCAGCCTTCCAAGTAGCTGGAACTACAGGCACGTGCTACCACACCCAGTTAATTTTTTTTTTCTTTTTTTTTGAGTTGGAGTCTCACTCTGTCGCCCAGACTGGAGTGCAGTGGCCGCTCCTGGCCACCGCAGCCTCGACCTGCTGGGCTCCAGCGATCCTTCCGCCTCAGCCTTCCGAGTAGCCAGAATTCTA
>NW_007038836.1:292155-319963 GCF_000164805.1 Carlito syrichta | reverse complement strand
CGGGTCTCGAACCCGCGGGCTCAGGCAATCCACTCACCTCAGCCTCCCAAAGGCACAGGATTACAGGCTGAGCCACTGAGCCCAGCTCCCAGCTGATTTTTAAATTTATTGTAGAGATGAGGTCTCGCCAAGTTGCCCAGGCAGATCTCGAACCCGCGGGCTCAGGCAAATCCATTCACCTCAGCCTCCCAAAGGCGCAGGATTACAGGCTGAGCCACCAAGCCCGGCTCCCAGCTAATTTTTAAATTTATTGTAGAGATGAGGTCTCACCAAGTTGCCCAGGCGGGTCTCAAACCCACGGTCTCAGGCAATCCACTCACCTCAGCCTCCCAAAGCAGGGGATTACAGGCTGAGACACCGAGCCTGGCTGAATAACTGTTATTTGGATAATCATGAACTGCACTGTGACATCACTTGTACTGTTATTGCTTTTTTTTTTTTTTTTTTTTGAGTAGGAGTCTCACTCTGTTGCCCAGGCTGGAGTACAGTGGCACATTCAGGGCCACCACAGCCTTAACCGTCTGGGCTCAGGCTATCCTTCCACATCAGCCTTCCAAGTAGCTAGAATTACCGGTGTGCGCCACCACACACAGCTACTTTTTTTTTTTTACTTATTGTAGAAACAAGGTCTCACCATGTTGCTCAGGCTGGTCTAGAACCCATGGGCTGTGACAATTCTTTATTTGACTAAGTAAACATTAACACTTGCATTTACACTTTGGGAGGCTGAGGCAGGAGGATTACTTGAACCCACAAGTTTAAGACCAGTTTAGGGAAATTTCTGTTTTGAAGAGTAGATAAATTCAAATCCATGTAATCTTGTGAGGAAAAGTTAACTAGAAAGCATCAGTGATATAAATGTTTTAAAACCACCTCTGGCTTTAAGCAATCCAGAATTTAAAATGCTGTTGCAAAACAGGACAAAATGAGGCTAAATATGGCCTAAAAGTGTGACAAGAATAGCAATCATTAACCTTTCTTTTCACCTTCAAAGCACTGAAATAACTGCTGCATAGGACATAAAGCTCATCACTGTGGTTTACCTCAAGCACTTAGTGAGAAGAAAAGATCAAAACTCAATAAAGTGCCTTCTCTCCACTGTTCCCAAAAGAATGAAGATATCTACACATTTTATCTTCAAGTTTTTTCCTCACTATGCCTTACTTTTTACTTAAATCAAGTAATTTACCCCCATTAGAGTAGAAAAGAAGCCCCCTTTTATGTTTGTTTGTTTTTTTTTTTTGAGTTGGAGTCTCACTCTGTCGTCTGGAATGGAGTACAGTGGCCGCTCCCGGCCAACGCAGCCTCGACCTGCTGGGCTCCGGCAATCCTTCCACCTCAGCCTTCTGAGTAGCTGGAACTACAGGCGTGCGCTACCATGCCCTGCTAATTTTTGATTTATTATAGAGATGAGGTCTCGCCTGCCCAGGCGGGTCTCGAACCCACGGGCTCAGGCAATCCACTCACCTCCGCCTCCCAAAGGCGCAGGATTACAGGCTGAGCCACCGAGCCTGGCTTTTTTTTTTTTTTTTTTTTTGAGTTGGAGTCTCATTCTGTCGCCCAGACTGGAGTGCAGTGGCCGCTTCCAGCCACCGCAGCCTGGACCTGCTGGGCTCGGGTGATCCTTCCGCCTCAGCCTTCCAAGTAGCTGGAACTACAGGTGCGTGCTACCACACCCGGCTAATTTTTTGATTTGTTGTAGAGATGAGGTCTCGTCAAGTTGCCCAGGCAGGTCTCGAACCCGCGGGCTCAGACAATCCACTCACCTCGGCCTCCCAAAGTGCTGGGATTACAGGCTGAGCCACCGAACCCGGCCTGCTTCTTTTTTTTTTAATGGTCCAGAGATCAAGTTTGACACCTATTAAGCCATGAATTCATAGGGGAATAGTTTCCAGCAGCTCCGGCTGCTTTCTGTTGGTTCTCACGAAGTGTGCTTCTCTGAGAGGAGCAGGTTGGTGCTTCAGCTGAACGCAGGTGCCTTTCTCTTTGGCTTCCTTCTTTTTCTGGTTATTTTCCTTCACGGTTTTCAGGAAGCTATCTTGACTCCGAGGGCTTAATATGCTCAAAACACACATTAATTCTCTTGGCCAGAATCTTGTCCTTGACTTGTTTGTTAACAACAACGCCAACAGCATGCTGGGTAACATTATAGACTCTTCCTGTCTTGCCATGGTAACATTTGTGGGGCATTCATTTCTGAACAGTACCCATTCCCTTGATGTCTACAATTCCACCTTTTTGTAGATTTGCATGTACATGGGCAAAGGAAAAACTCCATGTTTTCTAAACGGCCTGGAGAACATGTACGGAGTGCTCCTCCTCTTTCCCTTTTGTTCGTCATTTTGGTGAATTACTGGAAGATGGCAGTTCTGGCTGAAACGCTATGCTTTCTTTATATAAAAATTCTTTCCTCTATAATTTCTGGTGAAAGTACAAAGAAGTACTTTCCCCATTTAGCAACTTCCTATACCATCTGAAGTAAATATCACAGGACAGATGTGCATGTTGTGCAAAATAATCTTTTAATTTTTATTTATTTATTTACTTATTTATTTATTTTTGAGTTGGAGTCTCACTCTGTTGCCTAGACTGGAGTGCAGTGGCTGCTCCCGGCCACCGCAGCCTCGACCTGCTGGGCTCTGGCGATCCTTCCGCCTCAGCGTTCCAAGTAGCCGGAATTACAGGCATGCGCTACCACACCCGGCTGATTTTTTTTTTATTTATTGTAGAGATGAGGTCTCGCTGCCTGGGCGGGTCTTGAACCCGCGGGCTCAGGCAATCCACTCACCTCAGCCTCCCAAAGGCGCGGGATTACAGGCTGAGCCACTGAGCCCGGCTAAAATAATCTTTTTAAATGAACCTCCCCCAACCAGAGAGCAATTTTTTTCCATTTAAACATCTGACCAGAGGCTGTCCTTGGAGGAGCTTCTATCCTTCTTTAAGAGAAAGGGACATTTCTGGCTTGTTTCTAAAGAAAGATAAGGCTAGACTGGATGGCTGGCCCGTGGCTGATCACCTATCTCAGATCTCTGAGATCTTTGTTTGCAAAATACATTCAGAAGATTACTAAACAAGTATGTATTATTTTAGGTGTCTTTTTTGAGGATCATACCCAAAACATTTTTCTTTGTCAATACCAGAGAGGAAAACAAACAAGGAAATTGACAAGATTTGATGACCTTGAAACAAGAGAGTAAAAACATTTTCAGTCTTTTAATGGAATAAGTGAGGTACCTGTGCTTGTGAAGAAGAAGAACCAGGAGCCAAATATAGCACAGAATCATGCCACATACTTCTGTCATAGCAAAGGCCCATGGGATTCTAGGAACGCTGGAACAGAAAAAAATTTAGTTTTGGACTGAAGAGATGCAGATGCATGTAAATGATGCCTCCTTTTTCAACAAGATACTCTTCTAATAATGACTTTAAAATTGATTTATATAACTTTTACCTCTTATGAAAGATGATATTTGGGAAGAGCCTCTAGAAAAAATCTGTTTCATGATGTACTCCATTTATCAAAATGTGTTTGTTGTCTGTGATTCTCAGTCATGGTTCACTGTAAATAAATGACAACACTTTTCTCCCACAGCATAGCAGATCTGAATCCAAGACTGCCCATAAAGACAATGGGAGAAAGACTCATTTCTGCATGATATATATGCTCATTCCAGAATCCAGACAAACAAGACTTGAACTTGACTCTTTTTTTAAAAAAATATACATTTAGCTTTGTTTTAGGAGCAGTAGAGTTTTGTTTTACTTCGTTCTCTCTGTCCTCCTTTGTTTTGTAACCGTTTTCTTCTATCTTTTTCATTTGTCCCTCTTTTCTTATCACCAAATCCACAGTTCCTATGATTACTCACAAATAAAAGGTCCCATTTAATTTAAAGAGAGGACGAGATGGAGAAAAGGAGAGTGGAAGGGAGGGAGATGGAAATGAAACAGTGCAAATAAAGTCATTGATGGGTGGCAGGATTACTGATGGTTTTATTTTTATTCTTTGTACGTTTCCACTAAAAACTTTTATACAGTGATATATGATAATTTATAACTAAGGAAATAAAGGTATTTTTTTTAAAAGAAACATGAAATATGAAAGAAAAAAAAAGAGTTAGCAGTCTACTCCAAACCTTACTCAGAGTAACTGAGGAGATTTAATCATCTTTTGATTTTATATCAAAAAACAACTCATGTATTTTTAACCTATTGCTGCCTTATTTATCTGATATTACTGGGGAAAGAATTATAACTTGCACATAACTATACTGTATATACTTAGTTAAAATACTTTTATATCGCTTGCAATAAAAATAAATGTTGTACCCCTATTCCCAAACCAAACCTAATTCTTGTTCCTCAGGGGCAATCATTTTTACTCTTCTAGCTGTTTCATGTGTCAATAAATCTTTCAGTTACACTGTCCCAACACACACATGTACATACTAAGTCTCTTTTTCTCTCTGCCTTCTGTTGTACACTTATTACTTCACAATTTTGTTTAAAATAGTTTTTGGCTTTTACTTAATGTCAGTTTATAAAATTCATTCGTAGCTAGCCCAGCATGGTGGCACATGCCTGTAGTTCCAGCTACTTGGAAGGCTGAAGCCTGAGCCCAGCGGTCAAGGATCACCTAAGCCCAGCAGTCAAGGCTGTGGCGGCCCTGAGTATGCTACTGCATTCCAGTCTGGGTGACAGAGTGAGGCTTCAAATTAAAAAAAAAATCATTTGTAGCTAAGTCAGCAGAGAACTATGATTAAATTCCTTTCGTGCTCAACTTCCTATGATTCTCTAGCACCAATAAATTTTTTTTTAGTTTGCTCCCTTTCCTGTGTGCTTATTACCAATTCATCTCCAAACTTTTCTATCAATTTCAATTTTTTCTTGGGGGGAAATTTTTTCTAGAGCCCCTTTCTCTCTTATTCTAATTTAAAATAAGAGAGAATTTTCTAGTCTTCCTGAATGGCCATTTCTTGGAATAAAATAACTCTCACCTTGGCAATTCCTTGTCTTTCCTTCCTTCCTTACTTCCTCCTTCCCTCCCTTTTTTTTTGAGTTGGAGTCTCACTCTGTTGCCCAGACTGGAGTGCAGTGGCCGCTCCCGGCCACCGCAGCCTCAACCTGCTGGGCCCCGGTGATCCTTTCACCTCAGCCTTCCAATTAGCTGGAATTACAGGCGCGCGCTACAAGGCCCGGATGATTTTTTAAATTTATTGTAGAGATGAGGTCTCACCAAGTTGCCCAGGCGGGTCTCAAACCCGCAGGCTCAGGCAATCCACTCACCTCAGCCTCCCAAAGGCATGGGATTACAGGCTGAGCCACCGAGTCCAGCTTCCCTCCTTCCCTTTCTAAGTCAGGGTCTAACTCTTGTCATTGAGGTTGGAATGCAGCGGCATGATCATGGCTCTACACAGTCTCAAACTTCTAGGCTCAAGCAATCCTCCCACCTCAGCTTCCCAAATAGCTGGGATTACAGGCATGTTGCCACCAGGCTTGGCTTATTTTTTTAATAGAGATAAAGTCTCACTATATTGCCCAGGCTGGTCTTAAACTCCTGGGCTCAAGCAATCCTCCCACTTTGGTCTCCAAAGTGCTGGGATTATATTGCATTACACATGGCTGCAATTCCCCTTTTTCTATATTGGAGTCTGTTTCCTGAATGTCACATCCTCCTCTTCTCAGTTTAGTTTTGATGGTGCATATCCTTCAGTTGTTTCAGAGAACAAGAGGGTGGAGGATGAACTTGTCTTGAATGTCTGAATGAATCAGAGTCTCACTCTGTCACCTGGGCTGAAGTGCAGTGGCACAATCATGGCTTACCACAGTCTTGCCCTCCCAGGTTCAGGCAATCCTTCTGCTTCAGCCTCTCAAGCATCTGGGACTACAGGCACACACCATCATGCCCAGCTAATTTTTTATTTTTATTTTTTGTAGGGTTGAAGTTGAGCTATGTTGTCCAGGTTGATCTCGAACTGCTGGGCTCAAGTAATCCTCCCAGCTTGGTCTCCTCAAGTGTTGGGATTACAGGCATAATCCACCGCACCTGGCCTATTTTTTATTTATTTATTTTTTTGAGTTGGAGTCTCATTCTGTTGCCCAGACTGGAGTGCAGTGGCCGCTCCCGGCCACCGCAGCCTCGACCTGCTGGGCTCCAGCGATCCTTCCACCTCAGCCTTCCAAGTAGCTGGAATTACAGGCATGTGCTACCACGCCCGGCTGATTTTTTGATTTATTGTAGAGATGAGGTCTCGCTGCCCGGGCGGGTCTCGAACCCGCGGGCTCAGGCAACCCACTCACTTCAGCTCCCCAAAGGCACGGGATTATAGGCTGCGCCACTGAGCCCAGCCTATTTTTTATTTATGTATTTACTTAATAAATAAATAGCTTTATTTATATATATTGTAAAGATGATCTCACTATGTTGCCAGGCTGGTCTCGAACTCTTGGCCTCAAGTAATCCTCCTGCCTCAGCCTCCTAAAGTGCTGGGATTACAGGCATGAGCCACCATGCCTGTCGGATGTCACATTTATTGAGATTTAATTTACTTACAGAAAAATTCATCCTTTTTAGCTATATAGTTCAATGAGTTTTGAAAAACACTCAGTAATGTAATCACCACCACAATAAAGATACAGAAGATTTCCTCACTCCAGAAAGTCCTCCTTTGTGTCCGTTCATAGTCAATCCTCTGCCTCATCACCAGCTCTAGGGAAACTGATCTGTTTCTGTCCCTTAAAGGTTTGCCTCTTCCAGAATGACATAGAAATTGAATTATAGAGTACTTATCCAGGCATCTTTGTATCAAGCTACTTTTGTTCAGCATAATACATTTGAGATTCATCTATGTTATTACATGTACAATTCTTTGCCCATTTTTTGCCCACAATTCTTTTATCCACCCACTGGCTGATGGATATTCAGGGTTATTTACAGTTTTGGATGTTATGAATAAAGACCACATATAAGTGTTTGCATAGATACACATTTTATCTCTCAAGTAAATTCTTAGAGTGGAACTGTTAGGTCCTATCTTAAGTGTATGTTTAACGTATTAAGAAACCATTAAACAGTTTGCAAAGCGCTTGTACCATTTTGCATTTCTACCAAGTAACGTATTAGAGTACTAGTTGTTCTGCATCCTCAATGGCTAAAATGAAAAAACAGCACTGTCATTCTTTTTTTCATTTTAGCAATTCTAATAGGTGTAGGGTAGGGAAAGTAAGTTTTTGAAACTCACAAATTAAAAAATATCCTTGGTCTAGTCTTATGTCTAATTGACAGTTTTTCTTTTTTGAGAATTCTAAGTTAGACATCTTTTCACAAAATGTTAAAGGCATTATTCCATTATCTTCCAGCATCCACTGTTGCTAGGAAGTTTGATGCTATTTTTATGTCCAATCTTTGTATGTTACTTGTTTTGTCCCTTATGAAGCTTTCAGGATCTCTGCCTATAGTCAGTGTTCTGAAATTTCACTATTATGGGCCTTGTTATGGGTCACTTTTCATTTCTTGTACTGGGAACTGAGTGGGCTCGTTCAATCTGTAAAGCCATACCCCATGGCTCTGGAAAATGTCCTTGTATGATATCTTAGATAATATTTCTGGAACTCCTATTTGTGGACCGTGGAGCCAACTGGATTGACTGATCTTATGTTTTCTCCTCTATTTTTCATCTCTTTGTTCTATGTGCTGGGCAATTTCATCAAAGCTATGTTCTAATTATCTTGCTATATTTTAAATTTCCACTTACATTTTTTATTTTCCAAAGTTTTTTTTCTGTCCTCCCACCTTTTTTTTAGCTTCTCATTACTGTGTCACAGAATGCAACATCTCATCTCTCCTGAGAATACTTTTTTAAAAAATGTGTTCTGCTCCATATTTTGATTTCTAGTTTCCTTTTTTGTTTGTGTTGATCTGTTTTTCTCAAATGTTTGGTTATTCTTAATTGACCATTCATATTTAACAGTGAAGTACTAAAAAAGATAATTAGATATTCTGTGTGCATGGACTGAGCTTTGTCAAATTGTGGGTTTCACTGTATAGTGACTGGGCAGAGGACTGGTTGATTAGATAAGGATATTCCCCAACCACAGACATCAACAGTCCTTTTCTCCAGGTTTTCCAAAGAGAGGACTCTGTTATCTGTCTTAGAGGACTGAGGCTGGGTGGGAGGAGGGATGGGAAATAAGTCTGGCTACTTAAGAAAGGGAGCCAGAAGTCTCAGTGAATAGTACAAAGACTTTTAGATAATTCCATTGAAAACATATGGCAGCTTTGTCCTCATCTGGGCACGGTGTCCCTGAATCCACAGTGCCTCATATTCAACTGCTCTGGAGAAGAGACCATCAGCTTCTGTCAGAGTAGAGCAGATCTAAAAGTTTCTTAAATAGGTTTTTAACCAATTCTCCCATATTTAGCTCCTATCTGTATCTGGCCTTGAGTGATGCTTGGTACTTTCTGTTTTGCAAGTTATACTGGAGCTCTGAAGTACAAATTAACTTACTTCTTGGGCACTGCCACTTGTGTCCTCCAATCTCACAACAGGCACTTAACTTTCTACTTTCCAAACTTTTGTAATTTTCAGTTTTTACCTTCATGGGATTATGGAGTTTTTTTTGTTTTTTTTTTTTGAGTTGGAGTCTCACTCTGTCACCAAGACTGGAGTACAGTGGCCGCTCCCGTCCACCGCAGCCTCGACTTGCTGGGCTCCAGTGATCCTTCCACCTCAGCCTTCTGAGTAGCTGGAACTACAGGCACGTGCTACCACGTCCGGCAAATTTTTTATTTATTGTAGAGATGAGGTCTTGCCAAGTTGCCCATGCGGTTCTCGAACCCACGGGCTCAGGCAATCCACTCACCTTAGCCTCCCAAAGGTGCGGGATTACAAGACTGAGCCACCGAGCCTGGCTGGATTATGGAGTTTTTCCCCCCTTTTACTGTCATTTTAGCGGAGTGTTGTGAGAAACCTGTTTTTTTTTTTTTTTGAGTCAGAGTCTCACTCTGTTGCCCAGGCTGTAGTGCAATAGCTCACGGCCACACAGCCTTGACCTGCTGGGCTTAGGCGATCCTCAGTCATTCAAGTAGCCAGAAATACAGGCGCGCACTACCATGCCCAGCTAAGCTTTTTAAAAAAATTTTTATTGTAGCTATGAGGTCTCACCAAGTTGCCCAGGCTGGTCTCAAACCTCTGAGCTTAGGCAGTCCTCTCACCCTGGCCTTCCAAAGTGCTGGGATTACAGGCTGAGCCACTGTGCCCAGCCAACAAGAAACCTGTTAAATGTGTACTTAATCCTTCATATTATTTTGATGCAAAGCTTTTAAAAAATACATTATATATGTATATACCTTTTTTTCTGGATATAATTTCATTATCTTTGGTAATTCAGCATCATCACTATGAACATTGATTATTACACTGTACATGGTAACGACCTCAGAGACTACTGAGAACTGAAGGCCAGTTAAGCCCCAAATTGATGTGGTCTTTTTCCATTATTTATGTTTGCTTTTTATAGTGCTTCTGTTTCCTCTCTTGCTATTATGGTCATCAGCTATCAGTTCTCACTGTTATAGGTGGGCCTGCCTCTAGAATCATTCATATCTCCTCACAATTTCTGTCTTTTTTTTGTGCTGAAGCTCTTGAAATTATATAAAATAAGCTTCAGAAGCAGACACTGAAACAAGATCAGTGTGAAAATGAATTATGAGAAAATGCTCCCAAGGAAGACACATAGGGTAGTGTGGTATGAGATCAGAAGGCAAAGAAGCAAAACAAGGGTGAGTGGGACATCTTTGTGTCAGTCTCACTCTGTCACCCATGCTGCAGTACAATGGCAGCATGCTCATGGCCACCGCAGCCTCAATCTGCTGGGCTCAGGTGATCCTTCCGCCACAGCCTTTCCAAGTAGTTGAAACCACAGGCGTGTACCATCACACCCAGTTAATTCTTTTTATTTATTTATTTATTTATCTATTTATTTTTGAGTTGGAGTCTCACTCTGTCGCCCAGACTGGAGTGCAGTGGCTGCTCCCGGCCACCGCAGCCTCGACCTGCTGGGCTCCGGCGATCCTTCCGCCTCAGCCTTCCGAGTAGCCGGAATTACAGGCATGCACCACCACACCCGGCTGATTTTTTGATTTATTGTAGAGATGAGATCTCGCTGCCCAGGCAGGTCTCGAACCCGCGGGCTCAGGCAATCCACTCACCTCAGCCTCCCAAAGGCGCGGGATTACAGGCTGAGCCACCGAGCCTGGCCTTTTTATTTATTGTAGACACAAGGTCTCACCAAGTTGCCCAGACTAGTCTCGAACACCCGGGGTCAGGCAATCTTCTCAACTCCGCTTCCCAAGGTGTTGGAATTACAGGTGTGAGTTGGCCAAGGATTAGACATCAAGCAAAACCCTGTGGAAACTCAGGAAGGGGTAACTTAAGCTCAGTCCTATGGGGAATTTGGGACAGTATAGGTTCAATCTAAATGGTATCTCCATTAGGGCAAAGAGAAATGAGTTAAGTTAAGGACTACTGCTGGAGGAATGTAAATTTCCAAGTATTTTTTGACTTTTTCTTCAAGCAGGCAAAGTGTGTTCCAGCAACCCTCTAACAGAGACTCGCCTTTGCTGGATGTTGGGAGTATCCATGTATAAGAAGATGGACAAGAGATCCAAGGGAACATAGGAAGAACACTGACAGCATGTGTTGCTACCATTCTAAGAACAGAGTTAGATGCTTAAGAGCATGGAGTTTTACAGTGAGTGGCAAAGGAGATAAAGAGTTAGGCAAAATTTTGTTTCAAATTCTTACTTCAAATCGAAAATTTGTCTACAGAAAACTTTGCACATATGTTCATAACATTATTAATACTATTATTAATAATAGCCCCAAACTGAAAACACAGTCATCAACTGATGAATGGACACACAAAATTGGCATATCCATACAGTGGAATATTATTTGGTAATAAAATGAAGGCTAGGTATCGTGGCTCATGCCTGTAATCTCAGCATTTTGGGAGGCTGAGGGGAGAGGCTTACTTTAGCACAGGAGTTCGAAAGCAGCCTAGTCAACACATCAAGACTTTATCTCTACAAAAAAAAAAATTAGTTGGGTGTGGTGGCACATGCCTGTTCCAGTTCCTCAGGTGGGTGGGGCAGAAGGATTGCCTGAGCCCAGGAGTTTGAGACTGCAGCGAACTGCAGTTGTGCCACTGCACTCCAACCTGGGTGACAGAGTGAGACCCGGTCTCAAAAAACTCCCGAAAAAACAAACAAAAAAATGTAGTACTGATACACACTACATTATGGATTAATCTTGAAAACATTATGCTAAAGTAACACAAAAAAGGCCACATATTATATGGCTCCATTTATATTAAATGTCTAGAATAAATAAATTTATAGAAATGAAGTAGATTAGTAGTTGCCACAGTGTGGAAGGAGGAAGAAATGGGGTGGACTGTTAATGGGTATGAGTTTCTTTCTGGGGTGATGAAAATGTTCTGGAGTTAGAGGTGATGGTTGTACAATTTTGTAAATATACTAAAAGCCACTGAACCGTACACTTTAAAATAAAATCCTCATTGTTCTACCAGACCACGTCCCCCTCCCATTATGCCTTGTTATAGACTATAGAACTTCGCCATCCATTCTCTCAGTTCTTGAAGATTTGAGCTTCTGGTTCACTATCCCTTTTTAATACTTCCAATGTAATGTGTTCTTGCTCACTTCTACTTTTCCTTCTCTTCCTATGAAGTTGTCCTTTACCTTATCACAGCATTCCAAACCCATGATTGTAACCTGGACCTTGTTGTTACCAAGACTATTATGCCTCATAATCTCTTTTTTTTTGAGACAGGGTGTCACTCTGTTGCCCATGCTGGAGTGTAGGTGGCGCGATCATAGCTCACGGCAGCCTTGAATTCCTGGGCTCAAGGAAGCCTCCTGCCTCAGCCTCCTGACTGCTGGGACTACAGGAACATACCACCATAGTTGGCTTATTTTTTGGGTCAGAGTCTCACTCTGTCACCTAAGCTGGAGAACAGTGGCACACTCACTGCCACCGCAGCGTTGACCTACTGGGCTCAGGTGATCCTTCCGCCTCAGCCTTCCAAGTAGCTGGAACCATGGGTATGTGTCACACCCAGCTAATTTTTTGATTTATTGTAGAGACAAAGTCTCGCTATGTAGTTCAGGGTGGTCTCAAACCCCTGAGCTCAGGCAATCCTCTCACCTCCGCCTCCCAAAGTGCTTGGGTTACAGGCTTGAGCTACCACGCCCGGCCCATAACCTTAATTTTAAGAATCTTTGGCAACCCCCTTGGGTCCCTTCCCACTGTGGGAGCTTTTCTGTCCTTTCAGTAAATCCTGCTTTCTAAAAAAAACAAAAAAAAATCCTATACTAACCAGATAAAGCAAATGCGAAGTATACATTAACCACAACAATAAAAAACAAATAATTATGATAAACATAATATCATTGCTATTATTATAGCAACCTTCTACAAAGTTAGCAATTAGAAACAAAACTTACCTATCTAAGAATATATCTGGGAGTGGTGGATAGGTCTGCATGTCAGGCACTCGCTCATGGACTATAACCATAATGAAAGATGTAAATCCAAATACTATAAAAACATATATACAACTCAGTATGGTCTTCCAGTACTCCGGGTCCAATCTTCGAACAGAATGTTTGTTTTTACCATTCATGTACTGGTACTGATCAGAATTCAAGTCAGTGATGGGGCTGTCACAGTCATGTGAAAGCTCCCCATTACAGAGCCAGTCCGTACTCTGAAGAGTACTGATGAAAGGGGTCATGGAACCCATGGGACTGTCACTGTTGTAGCCCATCTCTTCTAAAACATCAATATGTATTTTCTGCAATTTTCGGACTGAGAGCATTAGCCTTTTAATGTCCCCTAAGACTTTGATTTCCAGAGGAGGAGATCGGAGATCATATTCTGTCAATGTTAGCAATGTGATTCCATCAAGTCGGTGCTTATTGCATAAAATGTCCACATACTCAAAAAAGCCTTCATCCTTCAGCCACACAGCTACGTGCTTGGTAGTCCAGCGGCGAATGCAGAGTTGATTAGGACCTGCCATTTCCTCCTCCACCGCCTGTCAAGCAAATCAGGAAAAAAACAAACAAACAATAAATTCAATATGTCCTAACAATTTCTTCAAAGACAAAATATACATAAATATAACAGAAACAGTAATTTACCTACACTGTACTATTAACTTCTAGAGTAAAAAATACAAAAATTATTCAATGAGTGGTTTTCAATACATTAATATTCTAATGATTTTATGCATATAATCCCAGTACCAGAAGAAAAAGTGAATGACCAAACGTTTTTACAGATATTTTACAAATGGCTTTTTCACAGTACATCAGCCACAACTTAATTAAAAAACCTACTGTTGAAAACAATCGAGAAAAATCATGTTTTAATACTTTTCATAAAATTAAGATATACAGAAAACTTGTTATATGAAAAAAATCAAATCTTCATGTCCACTGAAAAAGTATCTTCCTACCCAGGGGGAAAAAACATAAGGGAAGCAGATAAATTTAATTCCAGGAAACCCTCTAGATTAAGCATATTTCTAACTACTATGCATATAATGATTTCTATGAGATATAGTCTTTAAACTAGATATAAACTTGAATCTTAATAACAGCTTAGTTCTTTCTACAGCTTGAATACCCCATATAAAGGTGAATAAGGCTAATTTCATTCATCTATCACTGAGATGTTAGTGATAAAATTTTTCAAAGAAAACTGTCATTTCTATGTACTCATAAATTTGATGACCCTAACTTTATTCGTTATAAAAGGTCCACAATGTGCTGTTGTTTTTTTTTTTGAGTTGGAGTCTCACTCGGTTGCCCAGACTGGAGTGCAGTGGCCGCTCCCGGCCACCGCAGTCTCGACCTGCTGGGCTCCGGCGATCCTTCCACCTCAGCCTTCCGAGTAGCTGGAGCTACAGGCGCGCACTACTATG
This sequence comes from Carlito syrichta, assembly GCF_000164805.1. Classification (NCBI taxonomy): domain Eukaryota; kingdom Metazoa; phylum Chordata; class Mammalia; order Primates; family Tarsiidae; genus Carlito; species Carlito syrichta. Next base: position 305,953 of record NW_007038836.1, on the reverse strand, counting down.
TCCCGCTCATTTTGATTTACTGTAGAGATGAGGTTTCACCAGTTGCCCAGGCAGGTCTCGAACCCGCGGGCTCAGGCAATCCACTCACCTCAGCCTCCCAAAGGCGCGGGATTACAGGCTGAGCCACCGAGCCCGGCTAACAATGTGCTGTTTTAAAAAGTACTAATAATTTTTACTACTGTGATCCCATACAGCTCTGTTTATGTTCTTCTTCTAGTATAAAATTTTCAGTCACGCGGCCTATACCAGGTTTATAAAGTATATCAGATACATGGGAGACAAAGGTCTACATTGAAAAAAAATTACTTCTCAAAAGTACTTTCTCAACTATTAAAGCTTCTGGGTTTTCTGACATTTTCCAATGTCTAAAGATTGTATTTCCTTTTGAGATGATCTTTTAAAACATAGAAGGCAAACTTTAAAGCATTTAAACAAAGAATAAAGAATGACACAATGAACACCTATGTGTCTACTATTCAGGTTGAAGAAAAAAACTGAACAGTTCCAAAACAAATGTTGTTTTAAAATTTGGATATTAGGCCAGGCTTGGTGGTTCAGCCTGTGATCTCAGCACTTTGGGAGGCCGAGGTCAGTGGATTGCCCTGAGCCTGAGGGTTCGAGACCAGCCCAGGCAACTTGGCAGACCTTGTCTCTACAATAAACAAAAAAATTAGCCGGGAGTGGCAGTCAAAGTTCTAGCTACGTGGAAGGCTGAGGTGGAAGGATCACCGGAGCCCAGCGGGTTGATGCTGGGGTGGCTGTTAGTGTGCCACTGCACTCCAGTCTGGGAGAAGGAGTGAGACTCCAATTAAAAATAAAAAATTAAATAAATAAATAATAAAATCTGGATATTACTTATATGGGTATGTTCCTCTTGTGAAAATTTATCAACCTGTATAATTATGGTCTATACTTTTCTCTATATATGTTAAACTTTATTTTTAAAATTTACTTTAAAAAATAGAAAATATTGGTCAGACTCAGTGGCTCAACCTGTAATCCCAGCACTTTGGGAGGCTGAGGCGAGTGAATTGCCTGAGCCTGCAGGTTCAAGACCAGCACCGGCAACTTGGCAAGGCCTCATCTCTTCCACAAATCAAAAATTAGCCAGGCATGATAGCACGTGCCTGTAGTCCTGGCTACTTTGAAGGCTGAGGCGGAAGGATCCCTGGAGCCCAGCAGGTCGACACTGGGGTGGCTGTGAGCATGCCACTGCTCTCCAGCCTGGGCGACAGAGTGAGACTCCAACTCAAAAAAAAAAAAAGAAAGAAAGAAACTATCAATACAAATGAATGTCCTTCAGGATGCTCTAATAGCATCCTACTCCTCTTCTCCCTGATGTAATAACTACTGATTTGGGTGTTTATCTTTGCCATATAGCATACATTTTTGACTATGAAAAACTTTCTAGCTGGGCTCGGTGGCTCAGCCTGTAATCCTGCACCTTTGGGAGGCTGAGGTGAGTGGATTGCCTGAGCCCGCAGGTTCAAGACCCGCCTGGGCAACTTGGCAACACCTCATCTTCACAATAAATCAAAATGAGCCAGGTGTGGTAGCGCGTGCCTGTAATTCCGGCTACTCGGAAGGCTGAGGCGGAAGGATCGCCGGAGCCCGGTAGGTCGAGGCTGCGGTGGCCGGGAGCGGCCACTGCACTACAATCTGGGCGACAGAGTGAGATTCCAACTCAAAAAAAAAAACAAAAAACTTTCTATGCTTCTTTATGTTGAGTAAAGCGAAAAGTTGATACTGCTTTACATTCTTCCCTTTCCCCCACAAACTCTTGTCAGAAAGATGTAAAATAACTCAGCAAAGGCAGATACTTTACAATGAGTACCACTTGCATCAACAAAACTATTCAGATAACAAAAAATATGCTTGATAAAATTCACCCACAGATAAATGCCACGGAAATGTCAGTTAGTCATTAAGGATTTCTTTCTTTCTTTTTTTTGAGTTGGAGTCTCACTCTGTCACCCAGACTGGAGTGCAGTGGCACGCTCCCGGCCACCACAGTCTCAACTTGCTGGGCTCGGGCAAGTCTTCTGCCTCAGCCTTCCAAGTAGCTGGAACTATAGGTGCAAGCTACCACGCCCAGCTATTTTTTGATTTATTGTAGAGACGAGGTCTTGTCAAGTTACCCAGGCGGGCCTTGAACTCACGGGGTCCGGCAATCCACTCGCCTTGGCTTCCCATAGTGCTGAGATTACAGGTTGAGCCACCGAGCCCAGCCAGGATTTATTTCTTAATTACTAAAACACAATCATAGCTTTTGGAAGGCTGAAATCATATTTGTTTCAAAACAGAATTTTTAATATTATCAATTCACATGGTTTTCAGTCTTTGAAAATTAACATTACATCTATCTACAAGGAGTCTACATTTTTTTTTTTTTTTTTTTGAGTTGGAGTCTTACTCTGTCGCCCAGACTGGAGTGCAGTGGCCGCTCCCGGCCACCGCAGCCTCGACCTGCTGGGCTCCAGCGATCCTTCTGCTCAGCCTTCCAAGTAGCTGGAACTACAGGAGCATGCTACCACGCCTGGCTAATTTTTTTATTAATTGTAGAGATGAGGTCTCGCTGCCCAGGCGGGTCTCGAACCCGCGGGCTCAGGCAATCCACTCACCTCAGCCTCCCAAAGGCGCGGGATTACAGGCTGAGCCACCGAGCCCGGCTGGAATCTACATTTTTAAAAAAATCATTTTATTTTATTTTTTTGAGTCTCACTCTGTTGCCCAAGCTGGAGTACAGTGGCAGGCTCATGGCCATCACAGCCTCAATTTGCCGGACTCATGCAATCCTTCTGCCTCAGCTGGTACAGACGTGCACCACCACTCCTGGCTAGTGTCCTGATTTACTATAGAGACTAGGTCTTGCCAAGTTGCTCAGGCAGGTCTCAAACTCCTAGGCTCAGGCAATTCTCTCACCAACACCTCCCAAAATGCTGGGATTACAGGTATGAGTCAATGTGCCTGGCTTATATTTTTTTAAAAAGATGTTTAATTGTTATACACTATACAAAAACTTATTCAGTTCTATTTAGCTATAGTATATCATCACCACCCCAAAGAATTATGATTTACTCACTTTAACACATGGATTTTACACATTTCTGTATTACATATTCATTTACATCATTTATTACATATCACATAAAATTCCATTAGAAATATGATTTCGCCGTTTTAGTTCATATACATAACTAGATGGTTTCACCCTACCTACTACTCGCAGATATCTTCTTTTCCCCAAGGTATGCTCTGACTAAATTACCTCTTTCTTGGATACTCAACAAGCACATGCTACAAACTGCAGCAATTCTGATGTAGTAAATCAAAGAGAAGCTCCTCGCATATAAAACAAGACCAGATTTCTTCAATCACATTATTTCTATTCTGCTATCTTTCCCCTTTCTCCAACAGCTTACCACCAATGGGTTCCATGTCACTCCCATCTTTGTAGCGTTATCCTTTAGTGCAGTTTCCTCTCATACTCTGCACAAAATGATTTCTCTTCATGCTTCCCCCTATCTTAGCTCAGCAGTTCTTTACAACCTCAATCAAGCTAACAGGCTTTGATGCTAACATCTTAGCTGCTAGAAAATAAGAGTTATCATACATGGACGCCTCCTGGAAATCTTTGAGCCTGCTGTGGGAATGCCCTAAAAGCATGACACATTCCACTGTTCTGCTGTATCAGGCCAGTGCATGCCCTTTAATTGTATGCTACTACTTAATAGTAAGAGGTCCATACTAAATCACTACTTAGCTAACACTAAGAGCCTGCATTAAAGAAGTACATTAAAAGATGATTAAAAGCTTTGGGCCCATTTAATATTCATGTTGTGCTGTAGGAATTACAGAGAACAGGAGATTTTGAATGCAAAATTTGTCAGATATAGATTTACATAAATTGATAAAATAAGACAAGTAGGTTAGCAAGTGTTTAAGAATGTTAAGAATTCAGCATTTGCCAATAATTCATATGAATAAATAATCAGCTAAACAGTCATCTGCCTTTGGCCTAGATGTAGTAACAAGGCCCAGATTTATCCTTCAATCTGAAACAACCAAAAAACAGCAAAATATACGAGAAAAAAAGCTTCAGAGCATGGTAATAAAAAAAATTCCTGGAAGACAAGAACAAAAAGTGAGCCCTATAGTCCCACGTTCCTGCCTTGAGAGCTTCCAAGCCACAAGAGGCTCAGGATGGGGAAATGCATGTGAAGCCTGGTAGGCTTGCTGAGCTGAGGAGATGGAGCTGAGAGTTTGGAGTGATCAAGGTGACGAGTGCTCGAGTGCTCGTGAAACACAATGTTAAAGAGGAGAGATACACAGACAGGAATACAAAAGGATTCCTAGCACTCACACAAGGCCAAGAAAAGTGCTTATCCCAAACAGCCAGGTTGAAAAAAAGGCTCATGCTTCATGGAGCTTTGGGTAGAGAATGTCGAAAGATCTTGCCATAGTAGTGAGGCAAAATTAACTCTAAAGCAGCAGTTCTCAACTAGAGACAATTCTCCTCCCCTCACTGGACATCTGGCAATGTCTGGAGACATTTTTGGTTGTCACAACTAAGGAGGAGAGGTGGCTACTGGCATCTAGAGAGCAGAAGCCAGGGATGTTGCTATGCATTATATTTTATATATATATATATATAAAAAGCAGGCATCCCTTTCAGTTACTTGGGCCTTTATCAGGTTCAATACCAGTCTGTGGCCTGTTAGAATCTGGGCCACTCAGCAGGAGGTAAGCAGTGGGTGAGCAAAACTTCATCTGTATTTACAGCTGCTCCTCATCCCTTGCATTACCACCTGAGCTCTGCCTTTTGCAGGTCAACAGCAGCATCGATTCTCATAGGAGCACAAACTCTACTGTGAACTGTGCATGTGAGGGATCTAGGTTGCATGCTCCTTATGAGACTCTAATACCTGATGATCTGAGGTAGAGCTGAGGCAGTGATGCTGCGCTGTCTCCCATCACCCCTAGATGGGACTGACTAGTTGCAGGAAAACAAGCTCAGAGCCACCCCACCGATTCTGCATTATGGTGAGTTGTGTAACTATTTCATTATATATTACAAAGTAATAATAATAGAAATGAAGTGCACAATAAATGTAATGTGCTTGAATCATCCCCAAACCACCCCCTACCCTTGGTCTGTGGAAAAAAGATCTTCCACGAAACTGGTCCCTGAAGTCAAAAAGGTTGGGGACTACTGATATAAAGGATGCACCCTCCTCCAACAAAGAGTTATTTAACCCAAAATGTCATGTCATTCTTAGCTACTGAGAAATCCTACTCTAGACTAAACATGTCTCTGGTCCAGCCTAACAAATCTTAAAAGGAAGACTCAAAAGGATCAAATTATTTTCAAGTATTTTTACTGCATTCCACAACAAAGCTTAAGAATATTAATAGAGACCGGGCACAGTGGCTGATGCCTATAATCCCAGCACTTTGGGAGGCCGAAGTGAGAGGATTGCCTCAGCCCATGAGTTCAAGAACAGCTTGGGCAACTTGGTGAGACCTCATCTCCACAATAAATCAAAAAATTGGCCGGGCATGGTGGTGCGTGCCTATAGTTCCAGCTACTTGTAAGGCTGGGGAGGAAGGATCACCTGAGCCCAGCAGGTAGGGGCTGCGGTAGCCATGAGCATGCCACTGCACTCCAGCCTGGGCAACAGAGTGAGACTTCAACTCAAAAAAAAAAAAAGAATACTAATAGAAATATAGAAGTATCCAGAACCCAACAATGAATTCACAATGTCTGACATCCAGTCAAAGATTATCAGGTAAGCAAAGAAGCAGGAAACTATCACTTATAATGAAGAAAATAAATCCAGAACCGACAGAGATAATGGAATTAGCAGATAAGAAAATCAACACAGTTATGACAATTGTGTATTACATATGTTCAAAAAGTTAAGTATAGAAATGGACATATAAAAAAGACTCAAGTCAAACTTATAGAGATAAAATCACATTCTCTGAGATGAAAAGTACACTCAATAGGGTTACTATCTGATCAGACACTACAGAAGGTAACAGCAATAAATGTGAAAACATAAAAATAGAAACTATTCAAAACGAAACACAGAAAGATAATTTTTAAAAAGAGAATATTATTCAGTCTTAAAAAGAATGGACCCTGAAGATACTATGCTAAGTGAAATAAGTCAGTCACAAAAGGACAAATATTGTATGAGTAGAGAGGTGAAATTCACAGAAACAGACTGATGATTGTCAACACCTGGAGGCAGGGGGAATGAGGAGTCATTGTTTAATGGGTATGAGTTTCAGTTTGGGAAAAAATTTTTTTTTGAAGGGGGGGATTTAAAAAGTATTCAAGTTAAATGGTGGTAATGGTCACACAATGTCAATGTACTTAATGTCACTGAACTGTATACTTTAAAAGTGATTAAAATGTGAGACCAGCCCGGGCAATTTGGTGAAAACTTGTCTCTACAATACATAAAAAATTAGCCGGGCACGTGCCTGTAGTTCTGGCTACTTGGAAGACTGAGGTGGAAGGATCGCCGGGGTCAAACAGGTCAACGCTGGAGTGGCCGTGAGTGTGCCACAGCACTCCAGCCTGAGCAACAGAGTGAGACTCCAACTCAAAAAAAAAAAATTAAAATGATATATTTTATGTATATTTTACAATTAAAAATTTTTTACAAAGAGGCTGACGTGGTGGCTCATGCCTGTAATCCCAGCACTTTGGGAAGCTGAGGTGAGAGGCTGCTTGAACTCGGGCGTTCAAGACCAGCCTGGACAACACAATGAGACTGCATCTCCACAAACAATTCAAAAATTAATCAGGCATGGTAGCACGCACATGTAGTCCTAGTTACTTGGGAGGCTGGGGCAGGAGGATCGCCTGAGCCCAGGAGGTCAGATCGTGCTACTGCACTCCAGCCTAGGTGAGTGTAAAAACTCAACTAAAAAAAAAGAAAAGTTGGGCATGTAATCCTAGCACTTTGGGAGCACTTGGAGAGGACTGCCTGAGCCCAGGGGTTGGAGACCAGCCTGGGCAACTTGGCGAGACATCCTCTCTACAATAAATCAAAAAATGAGTGGGTGCGCGCCTGTGGTTCTTGCTACTTGGAAGCCTGAGGCGGTAGGATCTCCCAAGCCCGCAGGTCCAGGCTGTGGCTGTGAGCATGCCACTGCACTCTAGCCTGGGCCACAGAGTAAGATTCCAACTCAAAAATAAAAAAAATTAAAAAAATAAGAAAAGAAAAAAGAAAACATCAGTTGAGAGCTGGATAACCTCAAACAGCCTAGTGTGCATAATTCAAGTTTCCAAAGGAGAAGAGAGGGCAGAAAATATATATGAAATAACAATGGCCACAAATTTTCCAAATTTGGTGAAAACTATTAATACACATATACAAGAAGCCTAACAAACTCCAAACACAAGAAACAAGAAGAAAACTACACCAAGGCATATAATAATCAAATTGCCCAAAAAGTGACAATGAGAAAATCTTAAAGCAAAAACAAAATAGACACATTATGTACACTGGAACAAAGGTAAGAATGACAACAGATTGCTCACTGGGCACAAGGCAAGCATGAATACAGTGAAACAATATCTTTAAAGTGCTAAAAGAAAAAAATGTCAATCTATAATTCTAAGCTCAGTAAATTAGCTTTCAAAAGCAAAAGTGAAATAAATACTTGGTTCAGAAACACAAAAGCTGGGCAAATTCATCACCAGCAGACATGCAATTCAATGTTAAAGGAAGTCTTTGGGCAGAATGAAAATATTATCTTCGGCCATTGCTTTGCTAAGCCATGCTCTGACGATGTGGCTCCTTGAGCCATGGCTGCCATGTTTCCTAGCCTTAGCCTCCCTTTCCTACCTTGGGGAGGTGAATCTCCATTCTCTCTTTAATTTGCTTTTTAAATAAACTATACTTCCTAATCTAAAAAAAAAAAAGAAAATATTACCCTATGAAAATATGAATCAACACAAACACAAAGGAATAAATAACACTACAAATGATAACCACATGGATAAGTATATAAATTTTTGTTCTTTATTACTTAAATTTCCTTAAAAGATAATTTACTGTTTAAGAAAAAAAAAAAATAGTAATCTGGGATTTCTATTAATACATGTAATAGTAAAATATTTGTCAACAATAGCACAAAGCTTGGGAGAAATGAAAATATACAAATAACTGCTAAAATCATACAACCAAGAAGCTAAAGAGAAAATTAAACTCAAAGCAGAAGGAAATAATGAAGATGAGGACAGAAATCAGTAACATAACAAACAAATAATAAAGGCAAATCAATGAAATTAAAAGGTGGATCTTTGAGAAGATCAATAAAATTGATTCATGTCTGGCCAGAATGATCAAGGGGAAAAAAGAGAGAAGATCTAAATTAGCAGCTTTTGGAATGAGAATGGTGAAATTACTATAGATTCGACAGATGTTTAAGGTAAACTAAGAGAATATTGTGACCTTTATGCAAATAAATTTGGTATCTTAGATAAAAGGGACAAATCCCTTGAAAGATACAAATTACCAAATCGGGCTCAGTGGCTCAGCCTGTAATCCCAGCACTTTGGGAGGCTGAGGTGAGTGGATTGCCTGAGCCCACGGGTTCAAGACCTGCCTGGGCAACTTGGCGAGACCTACAATAAATAAAAAATTAGCTGGGCGTGGTAGCGCACGCCTGTAGTTCCAGCTACTTGGAAGTCTGTGGCGGGAGGATCGCCGGAGCCCAGCAGGTCGAGGCTGCGCTGGTCGGAAGCGGTCACTGCACTCCAGTCTGGGTGACAGACTGAGACTCCAACTCAAAAAAAAAAAAAAAGAAAGATACAAATTACCAAATGTCACTCAAAAAGAATAGCCTCAATAACTCTATACCTACTAAATAAATTGAATATATAGCTTAAAAACATTCTCACAAGGAAATCTCATGCCCAAAGGACTTCACTGGTGACTTCTAACAAGCATTTATGGAGAAAATAATACCAATTCTCCACATATACTTACAGAAAATGAGGGAACATTTCTGAATTCATTCTATGAGGCCATCAGTATCCTAATACCAAACCAGACAAAGATAGTATGTGAAAATAAAACTACAGACCAATATCCTCATGAATACAGATGTAAAAATTCTAGCCAAATTTTAGCAAATTAAGTATAAGACTATATAAGGGGGACAATACATCTTAACCAAATGATATTTTTCCCAAGAATAAAAAGTTATTTCAAGTTTAACACTTGAAAATCAAAATAATTCACCATAGCAACAACCTAAAACTGAGAAACTACATATCTCAAAATATGCAGAAGACCATTCGACAAAATCATTCCTTCCTGATAAAAACTCTCAGCAAACTAGGAGAGAGGGAACCTATATCAATCTAATAAAGGGCATCTTTGAAAAACACATAGCTAATATCATAATTAATGATGAAAGACTTAATGTTTTTCCCTAGACTGTCACTCTTTCCACTTCTATAAAACATTAGAAGTTCTGGTCAGTGGGAAAAGATAAGAAATAAAAGGCACTCAGACTGAAAAGGAAGAAACAAAACTGCATTTGCAGATAACTTGATTATTTATGTAAAAATTTTAATAGAATCTACCAAAACAACAGTTACTAGAATAAATCAGTTTGGCAAGACTCCTGGATATAAGATCAACACACAAAAATCAATTGTATTTCTATATACTTGCAACAAACAATCAAAAGTTGAAATGTATAAAACAATACCATTTACAACACATCAAAAAAAATGAAATACCCAAGGATAAACCTGACATAACACAGGAAAGACCTACCTGTACAATGAAAACTACAAAACACTGCTAAGAGAAATCAAAAGATCTAAAAATGAGAGATGGGTGGATTAGAAGACTTACTACTGTTAAGATATTAATTCTCCTCAAACTGATCTATAGATTTAATGTAATTCCAATCAAAATCCCAACAGGTTTTTTTGTAGATATTGATAATTATTTCATAAATTCATATGGAAGTACAAAGGACCCAGAATAACCAAAACAACCTTGAAAAAGAACAAAGTTAGATAGCTGATTTCAAGACTTATTATACAGCTGATTTCAAGACTTATTATCCAGCATTTGTTTCAGAAAGATTTGTAACAAATTACCATAAACTTAGTGGCCACCTGCATTTTTTGTCACAGAGTCCCCTTTTGTTTTGAAAATCAGCAGCTTATCCTTATGTTGAATCCCCCTTGGTGCTTGGAATTTCTTTCCCTAGGAAAAGCCCAGTCCCTTTTAAGGGTTTTCCTGATTAGATCAGGTCCACCAAAGATAATCTCCCTTTCTTAGTCATCAGTGACATATAACCAACACAACATAATCATATGAGTGATATCTCATGATTAGGAGGGATTACAGTCCCTCCTATTAAACAAGATCGTAGGTCATTAGGGGTCATCTTAGAACTCCACTTATCAGGGAACCTTAATCAATACAAAGTAATATTATACAAACAAATCAATGAAACAGAATAAAGAATACAGAAATATACCCATCCATATATAGAGCTCTGATTTTCTATAAATGTATGAAGGCAATTTGGTGTAGAAAACAGTCTTTTTATTAACTGATGCTGGAAAAAATGGATATTCATATGCAAAAAACCTAACAAACTATTTCTGACCTTGGGTTATGTAAATAACTTAATGTGACATCAAAAGCAAAATCCTTATAAGAATAAATTGGTGAATTGGCTGGGTGTGGTGGCTCACACCTATAATCCCAGCCCTTTGGGAGGCCAAGGCAGGAGGATTGCTTGAGCCCAGCAGTTTGAGACCAGCCTACGCAACATGACAAGACCCCTTTTCTTTAAGAAAAGAAAAAAAAAAAAACTGGTAAATTGGACCTTCTCTCTCTAGGTTGGGAATGAGAATTTTTATGTTTTTTAGTCTGCAAATTTCTGCACTGATTGAGTCTAAAATAAAGTATTTCTATAATAAAAAGAAAAATATATAGAAGCAATATATAATCATTGAAGAACATTTTTTAAATCAAAAACTATTCCTGGTCTGGCGCGATGGCTCAGCCTGTAATCCCAGTACTTTGGGAGGCTGAGGCAAGAGGACTGCCTGAGCCCGGGGCTTCAACACCAACATGGGCAACTTGGTAAGACCTCGTCTCTACACTAAATCACAAAAACTAGCCAGGCACGGTGGTGTGCATCTGTAGTTCTAGTTACTTGGAAGACTGAGGCGGAGGGATCACCAAAGTCCAGCAGGTCAAGGCTGTGGCGGCTGTGAGCGTGCCACTGTACTCCAGCCTGGGTGACAAGAGTGAAACTCTAACTCAAAAACAAAACAAAACTATTCCCTAAAGAACTACTACCTGTAGTTTGTTGCATTTTTCTTACACACACGGTTTTTTATAAAGAAAAGTCATACCATACGTAATTATGTGAGTCGGAATCTCACTCTGTTGCCCAGGCTGGAGTGTAGTGGCACGCTCATGGCCACTGATGCCTTGTCCTGCTGGATTCAGGCAATCCTTCCGCCTCAGCCTTCCAAGTAGCTGGAACTACAGGTGCGCGTACCATGCTATATCATTTTACTTAACACTATGTTATGAATCCTGTTTAATGTAAGTCCTTTGAAAATATAGTTTTGTGACATTCCATTGCATGACTATTCAAGAATTTATCCATTTCTCTATCGTTGGTAATTGTTCACTATTTTATTACTATTGTAAGTAGCATGGCAGTGCCTTAGGTTAGAGTTCTAGAAGTGGAATAACTGTATCAAAGAATCTGATTTAAACAGTAACACTCAGTTTCATCATTAAAGGTTGATTCAGACTGGATGTAGTGGCTAATGTTGTAATCCCAGCACTTTGGGAGGCTGAGGTGGGATGAATGCTCGAGCCCAGGAGTTTGAGACCACAGCCTGGGCCATATAGCAAGACCTCATCTCCACAAAAAAAGTAAAAAATTATCCAGGTGTGGTGGCATGCACCTGTTGTCCCAGCAACTCCGGAGGCTGAGGTGGAGGAAACGCCTGAGCCGAGGAAGTCAAGGTTGCAGAGAGCTATAATCCTACCAATGCACTCCAACCTGGGACACAGAGTAAGACCTCAACTCAAAAAAAAAAAAAAAAAAGGTGATCCACATTAAAAAGCGCTGCATGTAAACAAAGCTTACTACTTGTCCAAAATGTTAAAGGAAACATTTCAATGTGACATAAAATTCAAAAGAAGTATATTTTTAAATCATGAACAACTAAGAAATTACTTAAGTATCAAAGTTCAATATTATGTTATCAAGGTACTGAGAGAGCACTCCATTCCTGCATAATCTGATTTTCAATAGGGATTATTCAAATTTAGTTCCAAGTCATAAATAACAGATAAAAGCAGTTGACTGCTCTGTACAACATGGAACAAAAGTTATCTTTTGGGTGAACTCTGGTTGGTAATTTTTGAAAACTGTTAAAAATAAGGAATTCTTAGCAAGTCAACTCTACTAGTTAATTTGTTTCTTTTCTCTCCAAATGCATTTAATTCATACTGAAGATTTCAGCAGCCTAAGAGCAAAATAACTCAGTACATTTTCTATGATAGTCATCTCCAAACTTGATGAAATGAAAAAAGTTTATAAACATAACAATTATAAATCTGGTATTCCTGACCATTAGCATAGTTACTCTTTAATCGGTGAATCTTTGATGCATCCCATTACAGTGACCCAAATCTCTTCACAATATAAATAATTGTGTTCTACTACATTAAAACTGCAAATACTATATGTTAGGTTTAACCAACTAAGCACAATCAGCCCATAACTGCAAAAAGAGATGACTTTGCCCCCTGCCCTACCTCCGTGACTGACCAGCTACAAGACAATCTAGCCACTTGTGGAAATGATGACTTGACTGAAAGAAGCATTACTATCTATGAATCACCACTGACTCAATGTCTGCACAAGATATAATTAAATGGCATTCAGCATCCTTTCCAATCTCCCTCTAGTTGCTCTCTCCTACTACAGAGTCTAAAAAGCCAAACATTATTCCCCAGGACCCCTACAATAAGAGCTGTAAATGTGAATCAGGCTCGGCCAACTACATGCTCATGAAATGCTCACAATGTGAGATGTGGAAAGCAGAAGGTGAAATGGGGTCACTTTACTGAAGTTTTAGCTATTCATGAGAAGGACTGTAGAAATTTTAGTTATGTGTGTGTGTAATTCTTCAGTTTTCAGTCATTAACCTTGTGAGGGTCAGGAAGCAGCTGCAGTTGTGGGGCAAGCATACTGTTTCCCTAATATCTGTATGACAGATACAGTTATTTTCTGTGTATGTCATAAACCATACATAACATAAAATTTACCTTTTAAACTACTTTAAGTGTACAGATCTGTGGCATTAAGTCCATTCACATTGTTGTGCAATTACAACCACCATCTCTATCTCCAGAACTTTTTCATTATCCCTAGCAAAAATCCTGTAACCATTAAGCAACCCCTTTCCTCCTCACCCCCAGTCCCTGGTATCTTCTAATCTACTTTCTGTTGCTATGAATTTCCCTATTCTATATATTTCATATAAATAGAATCATATATTTGTCCTTTTCTGTTGGTTTAAATGAGTCTTCAAGGTTCATCTGTGTTGTAGCATATGTCAGAATTTCTTTCTAAGGCTGAATAATATCTCACTCTATGTAAACACTACATTTTGTTTGCCCATGCATCCACTCAACGGACATTTAGGTTACTTCCATCTTTGCCCTCACCAACTGAGTTACTTAATACAGGGTTGTTTTTTTTTTTTTTG
>NW_007038836.1:281260-292135 GCF_000164805.1 Carlito syrichta | reverse complement strand
TGATCTTTTTTTTTTTTGAGTTGGGAATCTCACTCTGTCGCCCAGACTGGAGTGCAGTGGCCGCTCCCGGCCACCGCAGCCTCAACCTGCTGGGCTCCGGCGATCCTTCCGCCTCAGCCTTCCAAATAGCTGGAACTACAGGCGCGCGCTACCACGCCCGGCTAATTTTTGATTTATTGTAGAGATGAGGTCTCGCCAAGTTGTGCAAGCGGGTCTCGAACCCGTGGGCTCAGGCAATCCACTCACGTCAGCCTCCAAAAGGCGTGGGATTACAGGCTGAGCCACCGAGCTCGGCAGAAATAGTATGTTCTTAAACACAATATTTCCATGCTGCCTCCTAATACCAATTTTCTGACTGTGGCAAAAGTAGCATTCCTCTGACAGGCCAATTCAAATCTCATACTAGAAGTCCAGATCAGACCAGTTTCTCTTTCTTGCAACTGAAACCTAACTACTATACCACAGTACAGGTCATTCAGTCCTTGAGTTGTTATCTTTCAGAGCAAGTGAAATAGCCAAAGTTAAAAGCTTTAAGCTCTCTATTAAGGTCCACATTCTGGTTCAATTCTAAGAAAGGCAATGTAAGTTTGTGTTTTTTTTCTCTCCCTTAATTTCCTGGGAAACTAGACAGGACATCATTTTCAGCTCTCTTCTCATTAAATATATATGTACTTTTGCATTCTTTGGGATGAATGACATGTTTTATTTCAATAAGCTGTACAACTACTTTTTCTCAACCAAGCACTTAGTATCAATGGAAAATGGTAAAATGTCCCATTAATAATTTAAACAGGCTGGGCACAATGGCTCATGCCTGTAATCCCAGCACTTTGGGAGGCCGAGGTGGGAGGATAGCTTGAGCCCAGGAGTTCGAAACCAGGCTGGGCAACACAGCAAAACCTCGTCTCCACAAAAAATCAAAAAATTAGCTGGGTGTTGTGGTACACATCTGTAGTTCCAGATACTCCAGAGGTTGTGGCAGAAGGATCGCCTGAGCCCAGGAGGTAGAAGCTGCAATGAGCAAAGATGATGCCACTGAACTCTATCTAGCCTAGGTGACAGAGTGAGATCCTGACTCAAAAAAAAAAAAATCAGAATTTAAACATTTTGCCATATTTGCTTTACACATGTTTAGATTATTTTATGTCACCTAGAGAGTTAACACTGATGATGAAATTAAACTCCAAGAATTTAGACAACTAATTCAGTGCTCTTTCTACCACTTCATGCTGCTTTCCCTTGGAACTAGAGAACAGATGAAAAATAAAGCTACTAAATCCTATCAGAGATTTATAGATTTACCACAGATTTATTTTTAGTATTGTTACCATATTTTGAAGACACTGTGGAACCATTTAGGATGAAGACATTATAACTTTCATGATAAATACTTCAGTATGCACCGTCTAATAATAACGTCCTGTATAAGTACAATACCCATTACCACACCTAAGAAAATTGACCATAATATCACCTCTAATTGTTCCCAAAGTGTCTTTTTTTTTTTTTTTTTTGAGTTGGAGTCTCACTCTGTCGCCCAGACTGGAGTGCAGCGGCCGCTCCCGGCCACCGCAGCCTCGACCTGCTGGGCTCCAGCGATCCTTCTGCCTCAGCCTTCCGAGTAGCTGGAACTACAGGCGAGCGCTACCACGTCCGGCTAATTTTTGATTTATTGTAGAGATGAGGTCTCATCAAGCTGCCCAGGCGGGTCTCGAACCCGCGGGCTCAGGCAATCCACTCACCTCGGCTTCCCAAAGCCAAAATGTCTTTTATATTTGTTTTTTCTCCCAAATCAGGATTCAATTTAGGTTCATGCATTACCCTTGGTCATCACATCTCTTCAGGTCCAGAAAGAGCTCCAGCTGTTTTTGGGAATGGGGAGGGGGGTTGAGTTCAGAGCAGTTCTTTATAGAATAACCCACATTCTGGATTTATCTAGTTGTTTATTTCCTCTACTTGTAACCACTGTACTATGATGCCAGGTGTTAATAAAAAATTAGCTGGACATGGTAGCATGCACCTGTAGTTCCAGCTACTTGAAAGGCTGAGGCAGAGGGATCATCTGAGCCCAGCAGGTTCATGCTGGGGTGGTCATGAGCATGCCACTACATTCCAGCCTGGGCAACAGAGTGAGACTGACTCAAAAAAAAAAAAGATCACAGCAAAACAACACAAATCTCCAATAGTAAGATTCATGTAACTATTCAAATGCCTTTGGGGGTTTTTCTCAAAATATTAATGGCTTTCATTTAAACTTTGCCTAATATAAACCTAAGGCTGTGTAAAGAAACCATTTTCTACAATCCCACAGACTATATAATTTCATTTTACTACACAGATAACAAACTCAGATCTGAAGATGTCAAATGAAACTAGCTAATCATTTTAATTTTAAACAAGTCCAAAAGAAGAGACAATGGATATCTTTAGAATTAGAAGTACACTGGTAACAAGATCAAGGTGATTTTTAAGGTGATTTACAATATAGAAGGAAGCATGGAAGAAAGTAAGGTTTCTATATTTCATAATAATGAAGTGTCAATTTTTGTTAAAAGGCTCTTTTATAGAAGAATACGTTTTCCTCAACGTCTGTCTGAAATTTATGCTATTTAGGTACTAAAACCAGATATATACATGTTCTAATCATACAACACAAACAGTTGGCTGAGTGTAGTGGCTCAAGCCTGCAATCCCAGCACTTTGGGAAGCTGAGGCAAGAGGATTGCCTGAGTCTGCGGGTTCGAAACCAGATTGGGTAACATGGTGAGACCTCGTCTCTACAATAAATGAAAAAATTAACTGGTCATGGTGGTATGCACCTGTAGTCCCAGCTACTTGGAAGGCTGAGACAGAAGGATCGCCTGAGACCAGCAGGTTGAGGCTGCAATGGCCATGAGCATGCCATTGCACTCCACCCTGGGCGACAGAGTGAGACTAGGACTCCAAAAAAAGAAAAAAAGAGCCAATCTTTCCATCTCAGACTTGTAACCATTCATTTCTCTTAACTCTGTAACCACCACCAGGTCACCTGTCCAGTATCATTGTATAACACTTAATCAATAACCCTCTAGTGCTAGACACAGTGGCTCATGCCTGTTATCCCAGAGCTTTGAGAAACTGAGGTGGGAAGACTGCTTGAGGTCAGGAGTTTGACCATGCAATGAGTTATGACCATGCCACTGCACTCCAGCATGGGTAACAGAGTGAGAGCTTGTCTCTAAAAAAATAAAACAAAATAACACTCTTTTCTCCTATCTCATGATAACCACAAACCCATCTTTGTGATAATCCCTTGTTTTCCTTTATAGCTTTATACTTAAGCACATATCCATAAACAATATAGTTTAGCTTTCCCTGTTTTTGTATTACTAAAAAATCTGAACCAGACCAATTTCAGAGGGCTGTTAAATTGATAAAACAGATTTAGGATTCAAAATGATATGGGAAATGTTAAATAGTTATTTAAATTTGTCCATAAAGACAAATAGGGTATATCACTTGGGAAGAGTTAACTACACAAAATGAGAAAGAAATCAACCAGAACAAATAGTTTGTTATTGCATCCTTCAAAGGAAGTACAGTAGACAAAAGTACATACTGTTCCTTGGTGTGAAATAGTTAATCCTTTCTGATATAAAAAGTCCCAAGAGGATCTGTTTATTTAACTCTTCTATGTTGAGAACCATCAGCTATCCAATCAATACCTAGTTAAAATACTAGAAAGCAGGCAGGAGTGCAGGCAGAAGATACTTGATGTCAGCAGTGTTGTTACTTAAAAGGCTGTGTACCCTAACTTAACCCAAGTTCTGAATTGTGTTCAGAACTCCTGAATCATTTTCAGGAAGTAGCAATTAGGTAATAGTTAAATTAGCTATTGGCATTTACAATGTGTGTGGAACTGTTCCAAGTGTTTTACTTATATGTCCAAATAATCCTCACAACTACATAAAGTAGGTACTGCGAAATTCCTCAGATCACAGATTAGACAACTGATATAGACGGGTTAGGTAACTTGCCCAAAATAAACTTATATTAGGAAGGAGTACAGATAACTTTACAACCCAGGCAATCTCTCTCTTTTATCTGTTTTTGAGTCGGGGTCTCACTTGGTTACCCAGGCTGGAGTTCAGTGGTACAATTATCACGGCCCACTGCCGCCTTGACCTCCTGGGCTCAGGCAATCCTTCTGTCTCAGCCTCCCAAGAAGATGGGACTACAGGAGCACACCACCACATCTAGCTGATTTTGTTATTTTTTGTAGAGACGAGGTCTTGCTATGTTGCCCAGGCTAGTCTTGAATGCCTAAGGCTCAAGAGATCCTCCTGCCTCGGCCTTCCAAAGTGCTAGGATTACAGGCATGAGCCACCATGTCCAGCCCAGGCAATCTCATTTTATTTTATTTTATTTTTGAGTTGGAGTCTCACTCTGTTGCCCAGACTGGAGTGCAATGGCACACTCCCAGTCACCGCAGCCTCAACCTGCTGGGCTCCAATGATCCTTCCACCTCAGCCAGAACTACAGGTGCACGCTAACACGCCTGGCTAGTTTTTGATTTATTGTAGAGACGAGGTCTCACCAAGTTGCCCGGCTGGGTCTCGAACCCACGGGCTCAGGCAGTCCACTCGCCTTGGCCTCCCAAGGTGCTGGGATTACAGGCTGAGCCACTGAGCCCGTCCAGGCAATCTCATTTTAAAGTTCACGTTCCACCAAGCCCGGCCAGGCAATCTCATTTTAAAGTTCACGTTCTGCCGAACTCAGTGGCTCAGCCTGTAATCCCAGCACCTTTTTGGCATGACTGCTGTTCCTTATTTTCTTTGCCACCTTACAAGTGAGGACCTGAGAGAGCCATGAAAACCTTTAATTGTCAAGTTAAGAACATTCTACAGATAATAGGATTCACTGTAGATTTCCGAACAAGAGGATGACACGATCAGTGTTCTTTAGAAAGAATAATTGTCACAAGAGTGTAAAACAGATTGTGAGGACTGAAACTAGAATGGAATGAAATGACAAATTGAATGACAAACAGTTTCTAAAAAGTAGAAGCACATAGCCGGGCTTGGTGGCTCAGCCTATAATCCTGCGCCTTGGGAGGCCGAGGTGAGTGAATTGCCTGAGCCCGCGGTTTCAAGACCCACCTAGGCAACTTGGTGAGACCTCATCTCTGCAATAAATCAAAAATTAGCCAGGCGTGGTAGTGCGTGCCTGTAATTCCGGCTACTCGGAAGGCTGAGGCAGAAGGACAGCCAGAGTCCAGCAGGTCGAGGCTGCAGTAGTTGGGAGAGGCCACTGCACTCCAGTCTGGGCGACAGAGCGAGACTCCAACCCCCCCGCAAAAAAGTAGAAGCACAGAAGAAGGGAGAGTTATTCTTTACTATGCATATCCTTTTGCACTCTTTATTATTATTTTTTTAAGAGACGGGGTCTTGCTCTGTCACTCAGGCTGGAGGCACTCAAGCTGGAGGACAGTAGTGTAATCACAGCACACTGTAGCCTTAAACTCCTGGGCTCAAGTTAGCCTCCTGCCACAGCCTTCGGAGTAACTGGGACTACAGGTATGTGCCGCCACACCCAGCTATTTTAAAAAAATCTTTTGCCCAGGCTGGGCTCAAACTCTGGGCTCAAGTTATCCTCCCACCTCAGCCTCCCAAGCAGCTGGTACTATAGGTATGTAACACCATGTCCAGTGATACTTTACATTTTTCTGACATTTATATCCAGAAAGATAGAAAACTTTTAGAAAATAACCACTCTATTTCAGCCAAACACCATAGAAAAAAAAAAAAAACTGGCCCCATTTCCACCCCTACCACAGCAGGAAAAGTCAAGTGGAGAGTGTAAGTTTTTTAACCCCGCCAGACCATATCTCCCGCCCACAACAGGATGGTATCAGAGAAGGCCAAGTAGGGAGCTGGGACTGTCACCACTGCCTAGCAGTTACAAGTCTTCCCCAATCTCCTAACAGGGTGTCAGAGAAGACCATATGCAGAACGTGGACTTCTAACCTACACAGCATGTATGAGGAAGCCCCCCTTTCTTTGTTGAGGTGCTGCCATAGGAAGCTTGGTGGAGGGTCAGGACCAGCATCACTGCTCAGTGGTAACAAGGTCATCCACAAACCTCATCTCTTCAACTCCTCCCCTCCCCACAGTAGAGAGAGAGCAAGACCGAGATGCCAGTAGAAAACCTGAACCTCCACATAGCACCATGAAGACGGCACCTACAGAAAAACTGTAATAGGAGGGACCAATATCCCTCATGAATATAAAAGCAAAAATCCTTAACAAAATTACCAAACAGAACTTAGCAATAAGTAAACAAATGATGCATCATGACCAAATAGGGTTTATTTCAGGGAAGCAAGACTGATTCGACATTTGAAAGTCAAACAGTTGTACTCCTGGGCATTTATTCCAGAGAAACAACTTATGTCTACACAAAAATCTATACACAAATGCTCATAGTGGTATTACTCGTAAGAGCTGAAACACGTAAAAAACCAAAATATCTTACAATGTGTGAATAAACCATGGTATACCAATACCATGCAATACTACTCAGCAATAAACACGAATAAACTATTATATGTACAATAATGTGGATGGGTTTCAAAGGCATTTGTTGAGTGAAAAAAAGTCAATTTCAAAAGGTCACACACTGGATGACCCATTTGTGTAACATTCTCAAACTGACAAAATTATACAAATGGAAAACATAGATTAGTGGTTGCCAGGGGTTACAGATGGTATGTGTCAGGGACTGGAGATAACTATAAAGGAGTAGCAAGTGAGATCTTTGTAGTTATGGAATAGTTCTGTATGCTGATAAGGGCAATGGTTACAAAGACAAAATTACACAGAACTTCACATACATATTGAAGCAACGTCAATTCTCTAATTTTGATATGATACTATACTATAATAATGTAAGATGAAACTGAGTGAGAAGTACATGGAATCTTTCTGTATTATCTTTGCAACTTCCTGTGAATCTCCGATTATTTAAAAACAAACAGCTCAGTCTATAATCCCAGCACTTTGGAAGACCCAGGCGAATGGATTGCCTGAGTCAGCGGGTTCATGACCAGCCCGGGGAACTTGGCAAGACCTTGTCTCTACAATAAAATAACAAAAAAATTAGCCGGATGTGGTAGTGCGTGCTTACTGTTCTGGCTACTTGGAAGGCTGAGGCAGAAAGATCACCTGAGCCCAGTGGGTCGGCGCTGGGGTAGCCATGAGCTGCACTCTAGCCTGGGTGATGAAGTGAGACTCCAACTTGAAAAACAAACAAACAAATAAACAACTTTAAATTTTTTTAAGAGGCACAAAATGTCCTAAAAAATAGCACATGTGGCATATATGCATATTTTTTAAATAAATAAAGATCAATCTATTAATAGCTACTCCTTGGATGGGCTCTTTCACTCTCTACATTAAATATTTCTACTGTTTTGTTATGTCCCACTTCTGGGATGTAGAATTTAGGGCAGTACATTTTTTTTAAAAAATCGAATTGCCTCCTCAGTTATATCATCATTCTTTCAGCTACACTTCAGTTCTTGAACATTTTTTGATGCCCTGACCATGCACTCATAAGCTACTCACACAAAGTTGTCATCCATACCAAAGAACACAAATTTTTTCTGGCTCCAACTATTCTTTACACTTAATCTTTAGCCAAAAGGCTGAGAAGTGATACCAACTATTCTTTAAACTAAGACTTCCACTATCAGGTTGCACCTAACCCCCTATGCCACATGCAGAACTGTCTCAGCTCGATTAATAAGAATCTGACAGATTTATATCCATTTTGTATCCTTGGTTACAGCAAAAGGCTTTATACAACCAAAATTTGGTGAAGGGTTCCTGACCTGGCTGTATACCAGAGCACACAAGTAAAGAAGCCAAATATCTAAAATTCTAATTCTTACTCTAATTAGGCTGGCATTTTAACATATTGACTGGTAAGATCTTTCTTTTTAAATATGCTACATCCCCAAATTCAATCAACATAGTGGAAAAGTAAGAAACTGACTCAAGACTTCAAACCCATTATATAAACTATAAAAATGTTCCTCCTCTCCTTCTCTGTAAAAAGTAAAACATTCAGTCTGGGAGTAAAATGTAGTCCTCTTCTATAGCTTACATCCATTAAAAGAATTACAATAGCTCATACTGTATTTTTCCACCAAATGCCACAATCTTTCAAAAAAGCTCATAGGTAATTTAGCAGAATATGGAACTGTATTCATATCTCATATAAACTGATTTTCTTTATAACTAACTGGCTGTGAGAACTAACAGAGGGAAACAAAAATAAAACAACCATTATATATACTAATAATATTAATTGTACAACTCCATCTAACAGTTTCTCCCTTTAACTTTGCAATATTAACATGTAATTTTTTTTTTTTTTTTTTTTGAGTTTGAGTTTGAGTTTCACTCTGTCGCCCAGACTGGAGTGCAGTGGCCGCTCCCGGCCACCGCAGCCTCGACCTGCTGGGCTCCGGCGATCCTTCCACCTCAGCCTTCCGAGTAGCTGGAACTACAGGCGCGCGCTACCACACCTGGCTCATTTTTTGATTTATTGTAGAGATAAGGTCTCGCCAAGTTGCCCAGGCGGGTCTCGAACTCAGGCAATCCACTCACCTCAGCCTCCCAAGGCGCGGGATTACAGGCTGAGCCACCGAGCCCGGCTAAGATGTAATCTTAATAGTGAGTTCTTGTATTTCAGTTCAGCAAATTTTTACATGCCAGGGCTTTTATTCAATGCTAAGTAAGAACAAGGACTATAGAAGATCTCACTCTTCTAAGGGTAAACAAGAAATAAACAATAATACTATGTAAACTTCAACTAAAAATAATTTTTATTAAGTTAAATAAATGAAAATTAATCATTTGACAATCCTGGCTAACAGTAAAGCTAAGAATTCACCTCTCCTTTGAAGAAATAATTATTATTTCACAGAGCATTTGAAAGTATGTGATTTATACACATAGACTCATTTGAAAGCTTGTTGCCAATCAGATTATCATCTCATGAAGATCAAACAGTAGATAATTGTTTAGAATAGAAAATACTGGATTGAAAGTTTGTTTAGAAATGGTCAACAACTTTACAAGTCTATAATCAAATTAAAAGTTGTGAAAGAAAAACATATGAGAAATGTGGCTAAAGCCAAACAAAGGCTTTATGGAGCCATGTTATGATTTAACAACTACAAAGGGAAATTAATTTATTTCTACTAAAGTGAATGTAAATACTGCAATCATCATTTTTCTAGCATAATTATGTTTCAGTACTCTGTCTTCTGTTAAAAACATCTGTGTATCCACCTGTCCCAGTTATGTTGGCTGCCAACGACAAGCATCCTCTATCCTTAATTTTCTAGATCACTGTACTAAAAATATTATTCATACAATGTCTGCAAAATAGTATTTGAATATTGGTCCTGAAAAATCGGTCAAAAGTAGCCTTCAAATTTTCAAGAAGTAATTCCAAACCTGAAATATCAGTTAAAGGAAGGCCTGGTACACGCCTGCACTGTGATGATTTCACTTCTAGTCTTATGTGCCCCCTTAACCCAGAAACTTACAAAGACCATATTTTTACCGTGTGGCAAAAATGTGTCAACCGAAACTGTGGAAGTGGAACCAGTCTTCATTGAGCATCTGTAAAATCCGAGTACTCAAATCTTGTTTAATTTTTAAAATGTAAAGATAACGAACAAAACCTTCTTTTAGGATCTATTTGCAGAATCACTCCTCTCACAACCTTTTTCAAACCACTTCCTCTCCACTACTCCCCCCAGTTCTTTAGGCAAATCAGTGATTTACACCGCCTCTTGCCTCCCAGAGTCTTAAAAGGATCCACTGTGCAAAACGAGAAAGCCCCACAATCCAAGTGCATTGTCCTAGTGATCTGGGACGCTTTGAAAGCCACCTGTAAAAATGCCAAAGCCCAAAATTAGCTCCCTAAGGGATCCTTTTCTTTCCTGACCACGTTTCTCTTTTTTCAACGCCTCCCTCAGCCCTGTTCAAGCCAGACGACTCCCATCCACGAGCCCTCCCTCTTCGAGTCAAACCGAAATCCTGCCCTTCGTGACCACCAGCCCCACGCAGGTCAGACGGCTCGTGGTGCCCTCGCCGTGGGGTAGCGCCGCCCGGGTCCTGCTCCTCCGACCGTCACCCCCACGGCCGAAGCCCAGAGCATCCCCTCCTCCGGGTCCACTTTCCTGCGGACCCTGAGATCTTCTGCCCTCGCGACGCAGCTTTCAAAAGCCTCTGGCGTCTTCCCGTCTCCCACGCCCTCTCGCCCCCCAGCCTCTCCGTACCCCGCAGGCCCTCGGCTCAACACCCTCCATTTCCCCCAGATTCCATTCTAAAGCTGCTCTCCAGCCTCCCTCAACCGCCTCCCCGCGGCCCCTGCGCATCCCCGGGCCTCTGCAGCCCCGGCTCCATCCCAGACTCCCCACTCAGCCTTGGCCGTAGGCGCCCCCCAACTCCCCTCTCCTCGTCTCAGCTCCCGCTCACCTCCGCGGCCGGAGCCGGGCTCCCGGGACCCACGTCCGAGGGGGCGTCCGAGCCGCTGTCGGAGTCCGGGGCCCTTCCGGGCTCGCCGGAGTGAAGCGCCTCGAGCGGCGGGGGCGGCGCCCGGGGCGGGGAGCCGGAGTGGAGGCGGGGGCGGATGCTGAAAGAATCCCCAGTGTCATGTAGAACAGAAAATTGTGTCCATATGCCATACAAGTAGTTTTCTTTTTATTTTAAGTCCATAGGAAAACAAAAGTCTCAGTCTTCTTAAACTTGTGAGATGTGCAAGCATTTGCGGGTGGTACTTGCTATACATGTAATGCTAATTGTTAGCATTTGACCC
>NW_007038836.1:275189-281240 GCF_000164805.1 Carlito syrichta | reverse complement strand
CGCGCAGGCATCGCCCCGGGCCGCCTCACCGCCGCGCCGCCAGCCGCGCCGAGCCGAACCGGAACTGCTTCGGGAGGCGGGGCCCTAGCGGAGGGGCGGGGCCCTACCGACAGGGGGCGGGGCCAACACCGGAAGAGACGCGAGGCTCCAGACGAGCCCGAGAAGAGAACCGAGAAGGGGAACCGCAGCAGGGAAGCCCGAGGGCGCATGCGTCAGGCCCGAGGCCGAAGGGACCCCGGCTAGTGGAGGTGGGCGGAGCTGTAGGATAAGTAAATGGGGTTAGGGCCTAGGAGGTTATCCTAATTCCTCTGGAGGCAGCCAGCTCCTCTCCATAGCCAACCCCCAGTGATCATTGTTATAATTTACTCCCTGACGGTGTCTATGCCAAACGCCATATAAATACTCATTTAATCCTTGTGCCAACTCTACAAGGTAGATCCTATAACAGAAAAGCCAGGAAACATATAGCCTGACATACCGCAGTTAATATGTGCCCAAGCTGTTACTGCAACCCAAAGCTGTCTAACACCAGAACCTATGTTCTTCTCTACTATGCTACTCTACCATGAGAAGTCCCCCTCCCAACCCAGGTCTCGTATTGTGTAAACCAAGTCCAAAGCCAGCTGCTATCTGGGCACTAGCCTCTCCTTGGCCTTGCTTCCCCACTCAGTGCAGGGCTTCACTTCAGTGGTTCTGAATGGGAGCAGGTTCTAGGTTGGACATGAGTGCAGACTGCCCTGGTGTGGCCTCTCCCCTCAAGCTGGACTCAAGGCCAGAGGCAGCTGGGATCCTTCCCACTCCCACTCATACCCTTTCTGGTCCCAACAGGGCCTCTGTGAAGTCACATGAGAGAAGGCAGGACAACTCATCTCTTGTACCGATAACCAGTTCTGGCAGAAGGACGAGTTGGCCTTTCTCAGATTCTATTCTGGGCCAAAAGCCCTTATAGACAAAGGAATCTCCCTTCCACCCTCAAAATGTTTCTGATGACAGGTCCTTTGACTCTCAATGTCTAGGGCAATGCTCACATCCCTTCTTCTTTTTTGACATACAAGGCCCCTTTCGGCCTTCTCTTGAAAAGTCAGCCATCTTCATTACAGGACCATTGTTCAGACCTT
Organism: Carlito syrichta; assembly: GCF_000164805.1. NCBI lineage: Eukaryota > Metazoa > Chordata > Mammalia > Primates > Tarsiidae > Carlito > Carlito syrichta. The sequence continues at coordinate 280,122 of NW_007038836.1, read as the reverse complement.
CCCTCATGAACTTTGTGGGTACCCTTTAAGAGAGGTCCTCCATGTCTCCTTCCCACATTTCTCAGACTCTACAACTCAGAAAACTATCCCTGAGGCCAGGCACAGCAGCTCCATGCCTGTAATCCTAGCACTTTGGGAGCCTGAGGTGGGAAGATTGCTTGAGCCCAGGAATTTGAGACCAGCCTGGGCAACATAGAGAGATTTTGTCTCTACAAAAATGTAAGGAAAAAAAAAATAGCTGGGTATGTTGGAGTTCACCTGTAGACCCAGCTACTGGGAAAGCTGAGGCAGAAGGACTGCTTGAGCCCAGGGGGTAGAGCTGTGATTGTGCTATTGCACTTCAGCTTGGGTGACAGTGTGAGACCGTGACTCAAAAAACAAAAGAAAAAAGAACAGTGCCCCTGACCTCTATAATTCAGAGGCTCATCAAACAGACATTTGGCTTCTACCCAGTTTTTGGCCCACCCAGACCTATAAAGTTTTTCTAGCATTCATCCTGGAGAGGCCAGCCACTTCTTCACCCTGGATCTCTACTTTAACATGGTCTTCAGAATCAAATAGCATTATGCAGGGCTCTAAGCCTATCAATTCAACAAATGTTCCTGAGCACCTAGGAACATCATTTGTTTCATTTAGTCCTCACAACAATTCTCTGAGGTAAGTGCGATTATCCTTATTTTACAGATGAAGAAACTGAGGTTGAGAAAGTTAAAAGTGTCATGCAGAAGACTGATTCCATGTTCACATGGAGTTTAGGGGCTAGGGGTAGGCTTGGGAAGGAAAAGGCCCAATCCTCTCTAGAGGCCCCTGTGACTTGCTGAGTCACTTGCTTCTGTCCCATCTGTGTCTGTCAATCTCTGGGAAGGAGAAATGACACTGGAGAGGCAGAGAGGAGTGACCGCAGAGGCAGCAGGGTGGGCGGGCTGGCCCATGGCTGAGGCCTCGTTCTCAAAGCTGGGGGGAGATGCCGGAGCCACGCCTTGCCCCAGCATCCTGGAGCTGGAGGAGCTCCTGAGGGCAGGGAAAGCTTCTAGCAGCCGCGTGGATGAAGTTTGGCCCAACCTTTTCATAGGAGATGCGTGAGTGGTAGCTGGCAGAGGGGAATGGGAGTGGGGATACCGAGAGGCAGTTTGGGGGCTCTTTACCAGACATGGGAGTGGATGGGCACAAGGAGAAATAGTTCTTCTTTGAGCATCCCAGGCCAGAGACTTTCTTCAGGGACCCCCCAGGTACTGAGGACAGTGCAGTGACAGGGAACAGCCACCAGGGGGAGCAGAAACTCTGCCAGCCTGAAAGCCGGGAGCTTCCTGGAGGTCCCTGAGTCTTCTAGCACATCCAGGACAACTGGCAAGTCTAGGGGGGCAGAGGCCTGGGGAATGGTATTTGGGGCACGAAGTGGAGTCGACCGAAAGCCCTCCTTCCTGGTCCCAGTCTCCCTCCTCTGGACACAAAGTGGGTGGAGAAGCCTAACTGCAGGTGAATCAGGAAAGGTGTCACCTCTAAACACTTTGCAGATTAGAAGCAGGTATGAGTTGGTAGCCAGGAGAGGCCGGATATGTGTGGGAGGCCATGGGGCAAGAAGGGAGGGACAGCCCGGTCCCAGGCCTACAGGAATCCTTCTTTCCTCTCCTGGCCAATGCAGGGGAAGATCGCCTGTGAAAACAGAGAGTCTAAAGATAACCCCCTGCACCACCACTCTCTCACTAGAAAGCTCTGGGAATTGGGGCTGTGGGCTGCAGACCCCAACTGGAGCTTGCTGGGTTCCAGCTCCCTTTGGACCCTAATGGCTCAGTCCCGCTGAAGCACTGGGCCAGGCAAAGCCTCCTTCCTGGATCCCATGGCTCAGCCAGCATCCAGTCCCCTTCCTGCCCTCCCCAGGGCCACGGCAAATAACCGCTTTGAACTGTGGAAGCTGGGCATCACCCACGTGCTGAACGCCGCCCACGGGGGCCTCTACTGTCAGGGTGGTCCTGACTTCTACGGCAGCAGTGTGAGCTACCTGGGCGTGCCAGCCCACGACCTCCCTGATTTCGACATCAGTGCTTACTTCTCCTCCGCAGCAGACTTCATCCACCGTGCCCTCAGCACACCTGGGGATAGGACTTGGGGTTTGAGCCCATATCCCACCCTGCTTATTCATGGGGAGGATGCCCTGCTTCCCCTCCATCATCAATGCCCTCCCACCCCTGGTTTTTAAAAATCCTCTGTTCAATGCTCCAGCATTTTATCTAACACCATTGCTTCCAAGATGGGGAAACTGAGGCCTGGACTACAAGGTCGTGCCATGAGTCAGGAGCAACCCTGGGGCCAGATCTCTCAAACAGCAAAGGAGTACCATCTCTGCAACACTCAGGCTTGGGAGAGCACCATTTAGTACCTAGGTGTCTGGCCCAACGTACTTTCAACTGGAAAAAAAAAAAAGCAAATATCCAGAATACAGTGAAGGTGCTGGGGAGGCTGGAGGCCCTGCTTTGTGTTCATCCTGAGAGACAGCTGTGCCCCTTGCTACATAACCCTGGGCAAGTCAGTGTTCTTCTCTGGACTTCAGTTTCCTGGATATCTACATTATGGGAAGGACATGACTACAGCTCACACGACTTGGTAGTAGCCAAAGCACTGACATTCTTTTGCTCTTCATCCACATCATTCACCAGCTATTTATTGAGTACCTGCAGTGTGCCCGGCACTGAGCTAAACACTAGGAACCTAGACTTACAGAAGTCAGAGTCCCTGCCCTCATGGAGCTGGTAGAAAGACAGTCAATTGTGAAGTATTGTGAGGCTACTCCTAGGGGTGAGCAAATGTGAAGCTATGAGAGCACAGGTGCCCAACTGAGCGGACCAGGGACAAGGGGTGACTTCCCTCTATGATAGTATTCACTGGTCATATGCAAAAGCAGTGAGCCGCTCTGTGATTCAAGTAATACCTTTAGTGGTCAGGAAAGCCACAGAGGAAGCCGTTTCAGTCGAAACCTGATGGATGAGTAGTTGAAGTTAGTCAGACCAAGACCAGGGGAGATGATTTGCAGGTAGTTGAAATGGCACGTGGTGAGGCTGGAGGTCAGAGACCACAACAGTTTCAAGGAATGCAAGTTACCCCATGTTCCTAGAGCTGAAAGTTGGGACGGTCTGAGAGGCTGCAGGGCCAGCAGGGGCTAGCTTTTGAAGGGTCTTGCAAGCCATGTTAAGGAATTTAGACCCCCATCCCAAGGGTAGGCAGAACAGGTGTTGGTCTACCCCCTTGACAGATCGGGAAACTGAGGCCCACAGAGGCTGCATGACTTGCCCAGGGTCACAGAGTATGCCCAAGGTAGGGCTGAGGAAGGAACCTGGGTCTCCACCCTAGCCCTTGGGTGGACCTGCTGGTGGGAAAGGGTTTTTCACCGGGATGTCTTCCTCAGCCAAGGTCCTGGTGCACTGTGTGGTGGGCGTGAGCCGCTCTGCCACACTGGTCCTGGCCTACCTCATGCTGCGTCAGCAGCTGTCCCTGCGCCAGGCTGTGATCACCGTGAGGCAGCACCGATGGGTCTTCCCCAACCGAGGCTTCCTCCACCAGCTCTGCCAGCTGGACCAGCAACTGCGGGGTGCAGGCCGGCACTAAGGGCCCAGGTGAGGACACAAGGGGGGCGAAGCTGGGTATGGCTGGCAGTAAGGGCCTGGGCAGGGAGCACAGAGGGAGAGACTCGTGGGTGCTAGGGCCATGGGATGGGGTTTTTCAGGGCTTCGTTGGCAGGGTTGTGTGTGGCCTTGAGAGGGTTGAAGGGGTCTGGCCCACTCCCCAAGCTGCTGAGTTCTCCTTACCCATCCAGGGGCCCATCAGGCCCAGCCTAGGTAATTCTCTTGTAGAAGCCCCACCCCTTATCTCCCCTATCCCACCAGGATCCTTCAGACCCCAGAGAGAAGGGGAAGACCAGGAAGGGAGAGCATGGGAAGCAGAAAATGGAAGCACGGAGGCTTTCCTACCTGGTCCCGGGGCTCCACTGCCCTGTGTCAGCCAAAAGCCTGTGGGAGTCCCATGACCCCCACAAGGTAGCCACACAGCTAGTCCGTGCCTTCCAACCCCCCATCACCTTGCCTGTATGCCTGAACCCTAGTTATAGCTCCACAGAGAAAACATTCCAGACTCAGCTAATGCTCATTCCAGCCCTGCCTCACTAGTCCCACCACAGGGAAAGAGAACTGGCTCCCGGATGCACACCTGGGTCCAGCCTGGGCCTTCTCACTCCAGACGCCAGGGCACCCCTGTTACTGTGCCATTTAGTTCTCTGCCTTGAGCCCAACTCCCTCCCCACCCCCTCGATCATAGAGACCTACAAGGACTCCTCCGACCGACCTCCCTCTCTGGTTCTGGTGACCCCTTTAGGACATAAAGCTCTCCTTGAAATCCATCTAGACTCCTTCCTGCTTCGTTGACCCCCTGCCTTCCAGTTCTGTGTTCAGGGCAGTTGAAGCAATGGCAGACCGTCTTCATGGTGCTCCAGAGGAATGGATCCCCAATATCTCCTCTCCCCAAGCCGCCTCCCTCCCGCTGGGTAGCCCAGTAGAAGGACTTGGGCTCCCCCAGCAGCAACATTGCTCTCAGGATCCCAGCTCACAAGTGGCCGCTGAGGTGCTGTTTCCGTTTCTTTTGCACCTGCCCTCTGTGAAATCTCTTCCAGCGTGGGTGGGAAGAGGCAGGAGGTTCTTCCTGGAGTGGGGGTAGCAGTGGGGGCACTGGATTGTGAGGAGGCTGCCGAGTGCCCACCACCCCCCGTCTGGGGCCCACAGCCTGCCCTCCCCTACACTCCCATCTTCCTGAGGGGCATCAGCTGCGGCTCCAGTGTCTGGGGCTGCTCCCCCCTCTACGGCCAGCTCAGCCTCCCGCATTGCTCTCTCTCTCCTCAGCCTTGTCTCTGGCTGTGCCCTGCCACCCACTGACGGGGGGGGGGGGGGGG
>NW_007038836.1:258458-275169 GCF_000164805.1 Carlito syrichta | reverse complement strand
GATCGTTGGGGGTAGGTAAACGGCCTAGACTCCCTTGGGAGCTGGAAGAGCAGCAGCTTTCTCCTTCTGCCCCAAGAGCCTCCGAGGGCAGGGTCTCTCACCCCACCTCCCGTCCATAAGAGCTGTTTCCAGCTCTGAAGGCCTAGCCAGCCCAACTGGGAGGGAGGCACTTCGGCAGCATCGACCCCTTCCCACATGCTTGGCAGGAGGATGAGCATGTTGGGGAGGGTTAGGGAAGGACTGGGTCTAAGTTTAGAGTTTGGTGGTGAGTGTGATGCGAGAAACTTAGGATTTTTGCTAGGGTTGGGATTGGGCCTGGGTCAAGCTGAGTGAGTGGGCTCTGTGGACATGATCAGGAGGGGGGCAGGACATATTCATTGTGGACTAGCACGTTCCCAGCTGCTCGCTCTCCTCTAGATGGGAACCAGGAACCTGGCAGAGCAGATCTCTGATTGTGCCCAATCACTCCACTTCCTCAGCCTGGGACCTTAGACACTCTGACCTCTGAGTCCGGCATCTTTCCCATGAGGCAGCTGATTTGGGGGAGATTGGTTGGGGAGGGCTGCAATATTGTGTAGTTCACAGCGGTGACATCCACCAAACTGTCTGTGCAACCAGAGCCCCCAGGAGTTGTGCAGCGCGCAGCCTGTATGGCCATACCCAGCAGCTCTGGGGCTGGGGGCTGTAAAAGACAAAGGAGCCACGGTGAGAAGTCATATCTGTGCAAAAGCCATGGACACCAAACCTACCTCCTCATCTCCCCCAGCACCCACACCCACTTGACCTTACACACCGGGCTCAAGGCAGAAGCAGTTTTAGGTGACAGCTCTTGTCCCTGCGCCAACAAGTTCCAGCTAGTCTGGGCCTTGGTTTACCTGCCTGTAACACAGAGCTTGTCTTTCTTCCAGAGCTGGTCCTTACTGCCTGCCGTGGGGCTCTGCCGCTTTGCCACCCTGGCACTGGCCCTGCTGGTGTTGCTGGAGTCTCTGGCCCAGGTGGACACCCAGAAGATGACAAGATCCCAGCGTGGGGTCCACCCTAGAGCCTGCTACTCTATCTGCTTCCTCCCACTGCCTGCACCCTTTCTTAGCCACTGTCTTCAGTCCCCGCAGGTGGGAGTAGGCTGCCCTCTCAGCCCAGCTGGAGGCTCCTTGGCCAGGGACTCCAAGTTCTCAGCGGGGAGGAGCAGGGGAGGTGACAGGAACAGAATTCTAAGTGTTTAGGATAGCCCCTGGCCACAGCTGCCACCCCAAACTCCACTTAGGACTCAGGAGTCCCCAGTAGGGGCTGAGCTCTAGCTCCCTGGAGCTCAGACTTCAGAGACCCTGTGGAGGTGTGGCTGTAGGTGTGGGTGTATGTCCATCATCTGGGGATGATGGTGTGTGAGTGGGGAGTAGTGTCAAGATATGGGTGTATGGCCAGGGTCTCAGGATGACAGGGAAGGTTCTTAATAGGCCCAAATCCAAGGTCTCTAACTGACCACAGTTAGCTTTGGGAGGGACTTTACAGACCATCTCACTGGGCTCATGGGAGAGTGGGGCCTGGGCCAGAGATATCCCGGGGTATCCCTGCCTTTTGGGGGAGGGAGGAGCTTGTGGGGATGGGGAGAGTGACTCCTGGACACACGGCTTCTGTCTACAGACCTGGGCTGTTTAAAGATCTGCTCTGCACGCCACTTATACCTTTGTTTATAGGCCTGCACTGCTTCCCATAGCCTTTTGGGTCTTAGTCCTGGGCCAGTCCCATCATCCTCAGCCCCCACCTAAGGGCCCTGGCCCTGGGTTCTAATGTTGACCACACCACCAGTTTGTGATTTTGGCCAGTCTCTTCCCTGTCCTCCACAGAAAATCCTTCCAGCTTTAACTTTCTGCCCTTGTTCCACACTGCCCTTGAGAGCCAAGGGGCCTTTTAAAATGATTTATTTGATTTTCCTTCCCCCTGTCCCACTATCACCATACATATACATACATACCAGGGTGAACTGCACTGGGCTGCCTCAACTCCCGGCAGGGCTGGCACCGAGGCCTGGGCCTGGAGGGGAAGGTACTTGGCGAGGCTTGACACTGACCACGCCATGGGACAAGTGGATGAGCTGGGAGTGGCAGGGGAAGGCCGGAAGGGGGGAGCAGACAGCATGCTTTATAATTAAACTCAAATCAAAAAATAGAAACAGCATCAAGTGTGCAGAGACCAGTGGCTGGAAGCCGGCAGCACAAACTGCTTGTCAGAGAAGATCACAGACTGCACTGGATACCCCCACAGGTGGGTGAGTGCCCCTAATTCAGAGGGGTCGCTAAGCCTGCTGGGTAATGAGGGCCAGGGCACCTGTGCCTGTGTTGGGTCGGGGTGGGATTTGGGTGGGGTGAGGGACCCACTGGGTCAGAGATAGTAGCGCAGACAAAGTATAGTAGAGTCAGAAAGACCTGGGCTTGAATCCTGGCTCCCACACCTGTTGGCTGTGTGACCTTGGGAGTACTGCTTAACCACACTGAGCCTCAGTTTCCTCATCTGTAAAATGGGGATGATAATATTATGTGTTTCATAAGGGCATTGTGAGGATTCAATGAGAAAATGTAAGCACCTATTTCTGTCTGGAACATAGTACATCCTTAAAAAGTGGCGAATAATTATTGCTGGACAGAGGAAGAAACATCAAGAAACACAAAGAGCTAGGGACCAAACCTCACCACCCCCTGGAGGAGTTGTCATCTACCTAGGATAGGGCTGAAACTAGAAAGGGTAAGAGTGATGACACATAGTGAAATGCACCATTTATTGGGCATCTACCATGAGGCTGGCCCTGTGGGAGGTGCTTTATAGTTATTACTTCGTGGAATTCTCATAGCAGCCTCACTGAAGAAACTGACTCAGAGAAAATCACATGGATATGCTTCCTGGGCCTGAGAATTCAGCCCAGGCCTGCCCTGGCCAAGACCTGTAGGCCCTGTGGAGACAGCTCCTCCCCACTGGCAGCCGCCTGCACGTCTCGCAGGCTTCCTTCTCTACAGGCCTCCCGTGTCCTGCCCTGAGACCTCCAGCCCCACCTGGCCTGTGCTCCCCCACCCCCGGGGGAGGAAGAAGAGGCGGCAAAGTGGGTGGGCAGGAGGGAAGACCAGGGGAACGTCTCCAGGAGCTGTGGCCGAGGTGGAGAACAGCTGCCCTGGCGCCTCCGTCTGGGCTGTGGGCCTGCAGAGCAGTGTTCTGGGAGGCTGCAGAGGAGGCCGGGCTTCCCGGGGGAAGGTGGAAGGCAGAGGCAAACAGGGGGAGCAACACAGAGAGGAGAGATACAAAGGTGGAAAACAAGTGTGTGAATGTGTAAACGGCAGCAGCACAGAGGCAGAGCAGGAAAACCACTGCCCACAAAGAAAGCTGCTCAGTCGAAGTGGGGAGAAGCAGGAAGGAAATGAGGTGGAGCCTGGGAAGAGAACGAGGGCTCCAGTGAGTGGGAGAGGAGCCGGGCGGGCCCTGCCACTGCTGGACACTGGGCCCATGTTTCCTCTGGCTGTGAACGAGACGTGGAAGGAAGTGTCAGGCAGGGTCCTCCGAATCCTAGGTCTGGGGGTGGCACAAGCCAGGAGAGCTGCCATGGCCACTGACTCCCCCTCTTTCGGTGTGCCTGGGGCTGGCAGCACAAGTCCCTGGGTGGGCACTAGGCCTGACTGGTGGCGAGGTGGGCCGGGTCCCCAGGGGGATAAGAGCAGACGGGTGGAGGTATGCCATGGACATCAGGAGTAGCTCTAAGTCCAGGTCTAGGTCCCTTGGAGGCTGAGGCATGCTCTGTGGCCTACCAGCCCCCAATGACGGCCCCTCTGGAGTCTCCAGGGGTAGCAGAGTCCAGTTCCGTCTTTGCTAGAGCCTGGTTACCTGCTCCTGGCACAGCTGGGCTGCGAGGCACCCACTGGCCACCGGGGGGCGGCCTTACCCCACGCCAAGCTCCACAGGCCTGACTCCCGCGCCTGCCGGGCTTCCCAAGGCCCCATCTGGTCCCGCCTGAGGCTGATGGAGCTCCCACCGGGTGGCTCCAGTCCAGTGTGGCTGTGGGCTTCCCTGGGGCCTTCCCCTGCCCCACCCCACTACACTGCCCTCTGCCCTGCAGTTAACTGCACACCCTGACACTCGCCTCCTGTTCTCGGGTCAGACCTCCCCAGAGAATCCTGAAAGTCAGGCAACACTGGAGTCTTTAGCAATGGGAAGATAAACTGTGGTCCAGACAGGAGTGAAGACTGAGGCACAGAATGAGTCATGTCAGAGTCCCAGGGGGGCCGGGCTGTCCTGCCTCCTCTAAAGTTCTCTTCCCGCCACTTCGAGTAGCCTCCCATCTTTATGGAGGTGGGGGGGGTAACAAGGCCAAGAGTCTTCAATCCCAAAGGGATGCCAGAGGAGCCTGGAGGGACAGTTACTTCGGTCCACAGGCCTAGGTCTGCTCTCAGGCCCCAGCCCCATGGGTTCCCAGGTCAGGATCTGGAATTCTAACCGCTTCACAGTGTTTGTGTTCTGGACGGAACCTACCCAAGCCCTATTCTGCTCACAAGCTGAGTCCTGCCCCTGCACCCACTGCCCCCATTCTTAGACCCAGACCATGCCCTAGGTAGGTGGCAGGCCATTAGCCTGCCCTGAGAGGTCACAGTTAGGGATGAGGGGGAGAGCTGGGTCTTCGCTTCCGCCCTGCCCACCAGCCACCTGCTGGGTGAGCCTGGCCAAGCCCAGGACTTCCTGGGTGCCTGCTTCTCTTTCTGGTCCTGGCACCACCTACGAAAGAAAAAAGATGTTCTTCCCAGTGTGCACCTTCCCTAGTTACTGGTTGAAGGGATCAGGGGGAGTTAGCCAAGACAGGCCCTCCTTCCCATCATGCCAACAGGCCCATGTTCTGGTGCCGCTGACAACCCAGCTCTGCACGGTCCCAGACTCCCTCAGCCAGCTGACGCCTGACACAACCCACCCCACCTGGGAGAGGCCTGACGTACAGCGCTGGCCTGAGTCATGGGGGTAAGGAGAAAAACCTGGGGCTTGTAGGCAGCAATGTGGCTCAGCAATGCCAGGGTCCCCATGGGTTAGTGACCGCTCTCTGGAGTCCCCAAAGATGGTAACTGAGAGGTTCGGGGATGGAACTGAAGGAGCACAGAACTAGATTGAAATCCCAGCCTTGCTTCTCATCAACTGTATGGCTTTGGATGTCACTAAAAAAATCTGAGTGCCAGCTTCCCTTGGGTAAAATAGGATCATATCACAAGTGAGGCATCAGGGGTAAAAAAGGCATTAGCTCATTCAGGGTAAAAATGCTAACAAATGTTAGTGCACAGCCTGGCCTCTCAATCTGCTTTTGAGCCCCAGAAGCGGGAGGGGAAGGGGATCTGAGGACCAGCCCTGGAAGTAGCAGGGGAGGGGGTTTGGGGTGAGCTGCCTAGGTTGGGGGCCCTTCCTGGGTGCCCTCAGAGAGCCACAGCCATCTGGGGTTTCCATCCCTACAAAGTCCCAGCTCACCAGCGACTTAAGGGGTGAGGTCGGCCCTGACCAGTGACACAAATAAGGAACTCCAAGGGCCCCCTGGCCAAAGCTTCATACATCTGCAACCTTAGGAGAGGGCAGGTCTGCCCAGCATCACAGCAGTGACAGGATTGATTCCCTTGTTCCCTGGGGAAAGAGTCTAGGCCTCAGCCCCAGCTGGTTAATAACCTCATCTGAAATAGCTGAGGCCCTTCCTGCAGCATCCCAGTGGCACCGGGGCCTCCCCATCAGCTGCATCCCCCTTGGGAGCCTGCCTCCAGCCTCTGCGGTATCCACTCTGTTCCAGGATGGATTCACTGCAGAAGGAGGACCTACGAAGGCCCAAGATCCACGGGGCCGCCCGGACGTCCCCACACCAGCCACCCACACTGGCTTCGCTGCAGCGCTTGCTGTTGGTCCGTCGGGCTGCCACGCTGAATCACATCAACGAGGTCTGGCCCAACCTCTTCCTGGGAGATGCGTGAGTAAGACCCATGTGAGGAGTGGAGGTGGCAGAAGGGTGTGAGGTCCGCACAGCGGTAGGAGTGTGAGCCTCTCCCAGAGCCCTCCAGGGGCAGAGGTGGCACCCTCTGCCTCCTACCATCTCTGTTCCTATTTTTCTTTCCTTTTATATTATTGTTGCTTTTAACTGTGGAAACAGAACACATATAAGAAAAGTTCATAGAACACATACGAACAGCTTCATCCCCCAAGTGAAGAAATAGGACTTGACCTGTGCCCAGAAGCCCCAGCGGAATCCTTCTCACCGTAATTTTTCCTTTTCTCTGTAGATAACTACTCTCTAAGCATTGAATTAATTACTTCCTTGTTGCCTGAGCCCACAGGTTCGAGACCTGCCTGGGCAACTTGGTGAGACCTCATCTCTACAATAAATTAAAAAATTAGCCGGGTGTGGTAGCGCGTGCCTGTAGTTCCAGCTACTCGGAAGGCTGAGGCGGAAGGATCGCTGGAGCCCAGCAGGTCGAGGCTGCGGTGGCCGGGAGCGGCCACTGAACTCCAGTCTGGGCGACAGAGACTCCAACTCAAAAAAAAAAAAATTACTTCCTTGTTTTGCTTTGAAGTTTTACCACTTATGTGCCTAAACAATGTGGTTAGTTTTGCCTGTCATTTAAAATTATATTAATGAAATTATATCGTGCATGTTTTGGGCCTGGCATTATTTGCTCAACATTATGAGTCACCCATGTTATTATATATATCTGCAGTTCACTCATTTTTCACTGCTATATAATATTCAGTTGTATGATTTCACCACAGTTTATCCATTGTATTAAATATGGACATTTGAATTGTTTCCACTGTTTGGCTATTATGAACAGTGATCCTAGAAATATTTTAGTACATGTATGTTGAGAAAACATATACAAGTTTCTCTAGTGTTTTGTGTGTGTGTGTGTGTGTGTGTGTGTGTGTGTATGAGGGAGTAGAATTGTAATTTTCCTTAAATTTTAGGAAATATGGATTAATTTGTATACATTTTAGACATTTCCCTTAATACTCACAAAATATGGATCGCTATCTTGTTAACAAGGACTAATATGCTATTTTTCGCCCACACAGACAATAAAATCCTTGTAGACTTTTAAAAATATATACATATAACATGCTTTTTCATTATTCTTTTTTTCTTACAAAATGCTATCGCTTTATAAAACCATTTTGTAATCTGCTTTCTGTAGAAAGCTTTTTATATATATATATAATTACTTAAATTATATATGTATAATTATTTTTTTTTCCAGAGATGTGATCTCACTACGTTGTCCAGGCTGGTCTTGAACTCCTGGGCTCAAGCAATCCTCCCTCCTTAGTCTCTCTTTTTTTTTGAGTTGGAGTCTCACTCTGTCACCCAGATTGGAGTGCAGTGGCCGCTTCCGGCCACCGCAGCCTCGACCTGCTGGGCTCCGGCGATCCTTCCGCCTCAGCCTTCCGAGTAGCTGGAACTACAGGCGCGTGCTACCACACTTGGCTAATTTTTTGGATTTATTGTAGAGATGAGGTCTCACCAAGTTGCCCAGGCGGGTCTCGAACCCACGGGCTCAGGCAATCCACTCACCTCAGCCTCCCAAGGCACGGGATTACAGGCTGAGCCACTGACCCCGGCTCTCAGTCTCTTGAGTAGCTGGGACTATGGGTGTATGCCACTGTGCCCAGCTTCACACTACACGTTTTAAAAACTTTTTTTGTATCCTCCATTTTTCAGAGGTTCTCGGTATAGCATGAACATCTTTCCTTGTTTACCTGTATCTATCACATTTTCATGGCTGCATAGTATTTCATCATTTAGATATACCATACTTGACCTCCTATTATAGCATATTTAGTGGGTTCCCCCCCCAAGTTTTTGCTATCTTAAATATCACTAGATTCAGTTTACATATGTCTCTGGGCACATTTTAGATACTTCCTCTAATTAAGTTCCTAGAAGGAGAATTTCTGGGGCAAAGCATACATACATTGTTAAGGCTTTTGATGCATTTGGACAAATCACATTCTAGAAAAGTTGGCCCGAGTGAAAAGGAGCCTGAAACTCCAAGCGGAAGAGCCCTTCATCCTGGCCGGTTTGCTGGCTCTTGTCCCTATCCTCTTGGCAGGGGGAGGCATGTTCCAACCCAGCCAGAGCTGCCCCAGTGAGATCTACCCTGCCCTCCTAACTCCCCTCATGCCCTCCTCTCCAGGTATGCAGCCCGGGACAAGAGCAAGCTGATTCAACTGGGCATCACCCACGTTGTGAATGCCGCTGCAGGCAAGTTTCAGGTGGACACAGGTGCCAAGTTCTACCGTGGAATGCCCTTGGAGTACTACGGCATCGAGGCTGATGACAACCCCTTCTTCGATCTTAGTGTCTACTTTCTGCCTGTTGCTCGCTTCATCCGAGCGGCCCTCAGTGCTCCCCAAGGTGAGCTTCTGGGGAAGGCACTAGCAGGGGGCTTCCCTTTTGTTTCTAGTAGCACTAATGGGTGGGAGTCTAGAGTCACAAACCCTTTCAGCAACTCTCCCACCCCGGGGGGCAGATAGCTACTACCATTTAGTGAGGAAACCAGCAGTCACCGAGAACTAAGATCCACTGTGGTCATCAGCATCACCATGTCCCTCTGTAAGAGGTCAGGCATTAGGCAGAAGATAAAGGACTTGGCAAAGGCTCTGAGCAGGCTCTTCTAAGATGAGGACTTGCCATAGGGCTGCAGGGGCAGGAGGGAGGGTAGTACTGGGAGGAAAGGAAGTGGGTGGATCTGATGCAAATCCAGGGGGCTCAGGAGTTCAGTAAACCCTCTTCCCCTGGCCCTCAGTTGCAAATGAAGCCAGAAGCACCTGGGCCAGAAGAAGGGAATTCCTGCCTTCCCTTCCCTTACTAAGCCCTGCCACACACTTGCTATGTGACTCTGAGCCAGTCTGTCTCTCCCTCTCTGCCTCAGCTGCCCCACTTGACAGTGAGGACAAGTGTCAGTATTCCAGGATGCTGTGAAGGATGGCCAGAGGTGTCTCTTCTTCCCAGAGGGGTTGGAAATTTGAGGGCAGGTTGCTGATGCTAGGTGGGGTCTCCCCGCAGGCCGCGTGCTGGTACACTGCGCCATGGGGGTGAGCCGCTCCGCCACACTTGTCCTGGCCTTCCTCATGATCTACGAGAACATGACTCTGGTAGAAGCCATCCAGATGGTGCAGGCCCACCGCAATATCTGCCCCAACTCAGGCTTCCTCAGGCAGCTCCAGGTCCTGGACAACCGACTGGGGAGGGAGCTGGGGCGGCTCTGACCTGGCAGGCAGCCAGGAGCCTGGCCCTCCATCCAACATGTCCGATCCAATCAGCCTGACCCTGGAGATGGCAGCCTCTGCTATCTCCAGCCCCGGAGATGTAACCAGCAAGTAGGGGCTTGGCTGAGGCAGAGGCAGAAATAGCTGGGTGGTGACCTTTAACACGTGGATTTCCCTGACCCGATCCAGAGATTCTTTATGCAAAAGTGAATTCAGTCGGTCTCTATAATAAAAGGTTCATCGTAATAAAGGCTTTCGGTCTTTTGATGGTTTGTGAAGCAATGGCTTGCTCTCAGGATGGCCACGATGTTCCAGATGGCTTGCCAACTCTGATTCAGTGTGATGGCAGTCTACGGGAGGAGTCTGAGTCCATGGCAAATGCTTAATGAGGAAGGAGGACAGGTGGGGATTGATGAGTGATATCTGCCCTGGGTTCAAGAGAGAGGAGCCAGGGTGCCAGTACCAGGATCAGATGACCTCTTCCTCATCCTGTCCTCCTCATCCTGTCCTCATGTCCTCACCCAGGAGTCAGGCTTTCTGATAAAGATCCAAATTCAGTGTGTCACCATCCTTTCCATGCCCATCCTACCTAAAGCCAACTATCAAAACTTGCAATTCAGGCCGGGTACAGTGGCTCATGCCTGTAATTGCAGCACTTTGGGAAGCTGAGGAAGGAGAATCGCTCAAGTCTAGGAGTTTGAGACCGCCTGGGTAACATGAAGAAACCCTGTCTCTACAAATAATTTTTTTAAGCATTAGTCAGGCGTGATGCCATGTGGCTGTAGTCCCAGCTACTCAAGAGGGTAACACAGGAGGACTCCTTGAGCCCAGTAGTTCGAGGCGGCAGTGAGCTATGATCATACCACTGTACTTCAGCTTGGGAGACAGAGTGAGACCCTGTCTCTTAAAAAACTGAAACCAAGCCGGGCTCGGTGGCTCAGCCTGTAATCCCACACTTTGGGAGGCTGAGGTGAGTGGATTGCCTGAGCCCGCGGGTTCAAGACCCGCCTGGGCAACTTGGTGAGACCTCATCTCTACAATAAATCAAAAAATTAGCCAGGCATGGTAGCACGCACCTGTAGTTCCAGCTACTTGGAAGACTGAAGCAGAAGGATCGCCAGAGTCTGGTAGGTCGAGGCTGCGGTGGCCGGGAGCGGCCACTGCATTCCAGTCTGGGCGACTGAGTGAGATTCCAACTCAAAAAAAACCCTGAAACCGAACAAACAAAATCCACAGTGCACACATAACATCTCTTGAAACCAGTTTTTTCACTTATACTCTATTTTCAAAAGGACTGCTTAAAATTAGACATCTAACAAACAGAGGCAGTACACAGAGAAGACGGGGGTTGGGGAGGAGATGCACCAGAAATTCTAGGCCAAAGATGGTTACATAATGGAAATAAACCAGTTAGCTTTGAGTTTCCTAGTCCTTACACACTGATGGAATAAAACAAGAAAGGAAGCCCCCCCCAGGTTCCTCCTCTGTAATGGTGCACACTTGAGTATTTATGGGGAAAGTGGGCTGGCCTTCCTTCTGCCTCTCTAGTCGTCCTATTTGGCCTCCTCGGCCGCTTCTCGCCTGCAGTGTCCCTGCTGTTCCCTGGGGGATCCTCTTGCTTCCACAGCCTCAGTCAGCATCTCCAGGCTGATGACTCCCAATACCGCACCTGAACTTCAAACTCAGCTGAACTTTTCATCATCCCCCAACCCACACCCCCTCTTCTTACTTACTTCCCTGTTTTAGTGAAGATTCCAACAGCCATTGTTCCCAAATCAGTGACAGGTGTCATCCAGGACTCCTCCTAAATACTGCCCAGATCGGTTTATTTGGCTTTATCTTCATCGTGACTACCCCAGTTCAAGCCACCTTCACCTCTCACCTGGATGCTTGTGACAGCCCGTGAGCGGTCTCTGCCTCCGGCCTTGTCCTACCAAGGCAGGCATCTTACTAAAATGAAAATCTGATCGCATCACCCTTCTGCTTAAAACCCCCAAAGTATAAACACCTTGACAAAGTATAAAGGTGCTTCGTTACCTGAGACCTTCTCGTGTCTCCAGCCATATAGTCATTCTGTTCCTGTAATACTGTGCAATTAAGAAACAGCAAATCCACCTGCAGTTCCCAGAACACCCACACTCCCTTATCTCTGGTACTGTACATCGCTCACCTCTTTTTACTGGGCTATCCTCCTAGACCCCCATGCCAGAGAGAAGTGCTCCTCCTTGGGCTACCAAAATGCCATCCTACCCCTTGTGATGGCACCTCTCTGAATCAGAATTGCCTGGCACCTTGTCATTCTGTCCCTACAGCTGTCTCTGACCAGGACTTCCCTAGGCCCAAGGTTCTCATGGCTCCCACACCCTCTGGCTATGACCCTGCCGCCAGGAACAGCACTGTGGGTCCGTGGACCAGCAGCTGCAGATTGTCACACTGCCACTAGACCCTCTCCACAGAGGCCATGAGCAAGGGTGAATCCTAGCAGGCCCAGCTCTGAGCCCGCCTCCAGAGGGCACCTTCTCTCCTCCCAGTTCCACCTGAATGCAGCATCTCACCAATTGGCACTCCTGGGGCCCTCTTCCCAGCATATCGTATCTGTCTTGGGTCACTCTGTCCCTTCTCACTCCCCACCAAAGCTCTCTGAGGCCGGTTATGCCCTCTTCTGGGAGATTAAGGAGCCTTTGCCCTTCTCTGCCATCTAGTCTATTTCCAGGAGGCAAGTGCTTTTCCTTTGTGCAAAAATGGTGCCCCTCTGAGCAAACCAACTCTTCAGGCAGAAACACACCTGGGCAACCAGCTCAATGAGGGAAAATGTGTCCCTTCCTCCCGAGTGGACATAGCCCTCAGCCAGGGTGCCCTGCTGGGTGAGCTGAGCACTGGCTGTGTCTCACCCCCCATTCACCTCTTCTGTAATTCATACACTGCACAAATTGTGCCGCCTTGCCTGGGAAGGACCACAGTCCATAATATACAGATGAACAAACTGAGGCTCAGAAAAGATGAGGGCTAGAATGTTACCTCTGGTTTCAGGATCTCCAGGCCCAGCCAGCTCCTCTGACCACCTCCCTGCAGCACTCAGTCCCCATTCCAGCTCGCTGTTGGCTGCCTAAGGTGCTCTCTGGGCCTTTCCCAGAGGGTATACCTATGTCCTTGCAGGAGGGCTGGTGCTGCTATGCCCAGCCTAGTCACAGGGCCCACCCCCAACCAGCAGGGCTCCTCCCTGCCCTAGGAATGGAAAGCTGTTCTCAATTTGTCCTGGGGTTGGTGGGGCCTATAATTCTCTAGAGCAAACAAAGCCAGTCCCAGCTTGGTAGCCCAAACTACCCACTCCCAGGTCCCTTGGATCCCTCCTCTGCCTGACAACTCAGACCTTGTTGCTATTTCTTGCTTATGCACTGTCAGCAAGACCCAAGATAGTGGCTCCAGAAACAAGTCATCCTAATCTGAGTGTGGGCAGCCTGCCCCTGTGGCTGGGGTGGGTGCCCTGAGGCTGGGACAGAGCCACACTCTGGGACCTGGGGCTTGGGTTTCAGTAGGTCACCTTCTTGGGGCTCTGTGGATTGGGGGCAGAATCTGGGGTTGCAGGGGGAGAAGGGAAGAAGCCATGAGGAAGCAGATACTGGAAAAACCAAACATTCCCCAAGCACCCGAAACAGAGCCTGAGCTCCAGGCTAGCAGCTCCCCCAAGATGCCTTCCTGCCTGCATTCACCTGGGGAAGTCTGTGACAATGCAGAACTTCTCTGTCTTCTTTAGAGCAGTCTCATGAAATGAATGCCATATTGTTAAAAGCAAAACTTTGAAGCCAGGCTCCATGAGTTCAAATCCTACCTCTGCCCCTTATCAGATGTGTGATCTCACTTAATCTTCCCATTCCTCAGTTTTCCTATCTGTAACAGGGTTAACACCACATAGGATTGTTGTAAGGATTGAATGGGGGCATATGGAAAGTGTTTTGAGATGGGGTGTCATAGCTCATACCTGTAATCCCAGCACTTTGGGAGGCTGAAGCAGAAAGACTGCTTGAGGCCAGGAGTTCAAGACCAGCTTGGGCAACACTGCAAGACCTCATCTCTACAAAAAATAAAAAAACGTAGCCAGGCATAGTGGTACATGCCTATAGTCCCAGCTACACAAGAAGCTGAAGCAGGATTACCTGAGCCCAGGAGGTCAAGGCTGTGGTGAGCCGTGATCGTATCACTGCACTCCAACCTGGGTAATAGAGTGAGACCCTCTATTAAAAAAAAAAGGGCTTTGCACATGATGTGGTAGGTTCTCAAAAATGCTCACCTGCTACTTGGAACTCCTAGTCTTGGACTAAAAGTTGGCAGTGTTCTCAGTGTTTTGAATGAATAGATGAATGATTAGAAATTGGCTGGCCTATGTAACGTGGTATCCTGGATTAGATGCTAGAACAGAAAAAAGACATGAGTGAGCCGGGCTCGGTGGCTCAGCCTGTAATCCCACACCTTTGGGAGGCTGAGGTGAGTGGATTGCCTGAGCCCGCGGGCTCGAGACCCGCCTGGGCAGCAAGACTTCATCTCTACAATAAATCAAAAAAAAAATTAGCCGGGCATGGTAGCATGCCTGTAGTTCCAGCTACGTGGAAGGCTGAGGCGGAAGGATCACCAGAGCCCAGCAGGTCGAGGCCGCATTGGCCGGGAGCGGCCACTGCACTCCAGTCTGGGCGACAGTGAGACTCCAACTCAAAAAAAAAAAAAAGAGACATGAGTGGAAAAACTGGTGAAATCTGAATAAAGTTTGTGGTTTAGTTACAGCAATGCTAATATAGCAATGTAGCAAGGTTGTGTAAGAAGCTGACATCAGAGTATATAAGAAATGTCTCTGTCATCTTTATAAATCTGTAAATCTAAAATTATTTCAAAATAAAAAAATTAGTTAACAATTACTGACAGGGCACCATGCTAAGTGCTTAGATACAACATTTTTTTCCAGTTTCATCCATGTTGTTTTATTTAGTTATAAAAAACAAATCAAATATAGCAGAATGTCAAGATTTGACCATATTTATGGAGATGTGGGAATATAGATATTTGCTATATATATTTTTCGTAATTTTAATATACTTCATCAATTTAAAAATAAATAAATTGACTGACTTTAAATTAGAAACATCCTACTTTATATTTAGGTTTTGAAACTGTCAAGTCCAATGGATTTAGGTAGTATTCTGAATTAAAACTGCACTATTGTTACTGGCTTCGGGTCTTGACATTGCACATTCACCAGTTATCCTTTAAAAACCTGCAAGAGGCTTTATTATGGATAATCTCGCCTAAGAAAAAAAGTAATGATGAGCCAGTTGATAGCATTTAGACAAAATGACTGTGGCTGAAGAGGAACTATGCCAGTCAGTCAAACTCACCTTCATCTTTTACCCCTCTCAACCCTGTGGGTCTCTCCATTTTTTAATTTATTTTTATTTTTTGAGTTGGAGTCTCACTCTGTCACCCAGACTGGAGTGCAGTGGTCGCTCCCAGCCACCACAGCCTCGACCTGCTGGGCTCTGGCGATCCTTCCGCCTCAGCCTTCCAAGTAGCTGGAACTACAGGCGCACACTACCACACCCGGCTAATTTTTGACTTATTGTAGAGATGAGGTCTCTCCAAGTTGCCCAGACAGGTCTCGAACCCGCGGGCTCAGCCAATCCACTCACCTCAGCCTCCCAAAGGGCTGGGATTACAGGCTGAGCCACCGAGCCTGGCTGGTCTCTCCATTTTATAAGTGAGAACACAGGTGCAGAGAAATTAGGCCAGAATAGCAACTAACATTAATTGAGAGCTTATTATCTACCAGTGTGTTAGTCAGTCTAGGCTCATGGCTCTGACAAGCAATCCCAAAACCTCAGTGGTCTCAATTCAACAAAGCTTTTCATTCACAGCACAGGTTGATGGAGGGCCAGGTGAGTAAGCATGGTGATGTAGCAGCCGGATAGATCATGTCTCCTCAAGTCCCGTGAGCCAGAACTCAGTCACATGGTCACATTAACTGGGGGAGGCTGGGAAACAGTCCAGGACAGAGCCCACAAAGAAGAGGAAACTGCAGATATTGTTGATCATGAGCAGGCTTTCCATAGCAGGCACTGACAAAACAAATATATATATAATTATATGTATTTATAAATATATAAATATTATATATATTTATATTATATATATAATTATATATATATATAATTCTCATAAGCCCTAAGAGGTAGATATTATTATTCCCATTTTATAGATGAGAAGACTAAGGCTCAAAGGGCTTAAGTAAATTTAAGTAATCTTTCTCAGGTCACATAGCAAGCAGTAGTAGAATCATACTAAGTCAGTTAGCAAACCTGTGTTGTTTTGTTTGGGTCAGAGTCTCACTCTGTTACCCAGGCTGGAGTGCAGTGGCACACTCATGGTCATTGCAGCCTTGATGTACTGGACTCTGGCGATCCTTCCACCTCAGCCTTCCAAGTAGCTGGAACTACAGGCACGTGCTACCACACCCAGCTAATTTTTGTGATTTATTGTAGAGATGAGGTCTTGCCAAGTTACCCAGACTGGTCTCAAACCACTGAGCTCAGGCAGTCCTCTTGCCTTGGACTCCCAATGTGCTGGCATTACAGGCTTGAGCCACTGTGCTCAGCAAACCTGTGTTCTTAAACACTTCCTGATCTCCATTCTGGGTTGCGCTTAGTGTCTGGAACTTCTGAGGTTGGGCCGTCAGACACCTTACACCTTCTGCCTGGGTCACTAGGAACATGCTCTCTGGGAACACTGAACCATGCAAGAAGTCTGACTACCCCAAGACCACTATGCTAGAATAGTCAAGTGTAGGCAACCTGGCCAACAGTCCAGCTAGGCCAACACTAGATACCTGAGTGACCCTTCTCGGGCCCTCCAGACCAGCACATCTTCCAGCGAAATACCACATGGAACAGAAGGATTATTCATCTGAACCTGCCTGAATTACTGACCTACAAATGAGATATAAGAAAATGCTATTAGCCAGGTATGGTGGCTCACTTTGAGAGGCCAAAGTGGGAGGATTACCTGAACCTAGGAGGTTGAGGCTGCAGTGAGCCATGATCATGCAACTTTACGCCAGCCTAGGTGACAGGGGAGACCCCAAATCAAAAACTATAATAAAGAAAATATGCTCTTGTTTTGAGTCACCAAGTTTTGAGGTATTCTGTTACACATCAATAGGTAACCAGCACAGAGACAAAGCTAGGTCTGACCAGCAGCCCTGGCTTTTGGCCACTAACTTGGCCTCTGCAGGAATGTGTAAATGATGAAAGGACAGAGCAGCCTTCATCCACCTCCATGCTGTGTGCATGAAGATGAAGCCCCACGTCTACAGAGGAATGCAGATGGCAACAGAGCCCCACCGGAGATCAGGAGGGATAGTTAGGGAACCAAGGGGAATATTGGTGGCAAAGATCTTGAAGTGGGGAGGCTG
>NW_007038836.1:224531-258290 GCF_000164805.1 Carlito syrichta | reverse complement strand
CCAAGACTTCCTTCCTGCACACAGTTAGGCCTCGTGGGGGTCTGCTGGCCTCTAGCTCAGAGCCCAGCCTTGACAGCTGCCTCCTGTTTCCACCTGACTGGGGGTGAGGAGGCCAGCTGCAGTGTGGACTCCACAGCCATGGAAGCCTTGGGGAAACGCACTTTGGGGAAAAACTCAGGGGGAAATAACTCACCCCACCTCCCACCCATCCAGGTGCTGTCTACCCTAGAAAGCAAGAGGAATCAGCTGCCATTACTCTCCTTTGCCTCAGTTCTACTATTTTCAGTTTGTTCCCCCAGGTGTCTGCACTAATCTCCTCATCTGTGCTTCCTGAGCATTTGATGTTGGGTCAGCCTGGTCTCTCTCCTTGGGAGTCACTAGCATTTCCCCCTCTGAGATTTCCTGCACCCCAGATGCTACTTCAGAGCCTCCCATCAGCTCACCCATTGCCCTCTCTCCCTCAAGACCCCTTCTCCTTTCACACCTCTCTTCAGGCGTTCTGGCTTTGCTCCTGTCACTCTGAGCCTGTGATGGGCTCCTGGGATCCACAACCGGGACCCGGTCAGACTAGACTTTGAGGATCCAGCTTAGGGACGTGGCCTGCTAGGACCATCCTGACATGGTTAGTGATCATGGGGTGAGGGGGATGCTCACTAGGCAGAAATGAGAAAATACAGGTATAAAGGTTCGGGAACAGGTTCATTTTCCAGGATCAGGGGCACACTTTGAAAGGAAGTGCTTTCCAGGGAAGGCATCACTTCACTTGATGATGAACTCGCAGGCAGGGTTGCCAAGAGGAAACGTGGGGGTGAGGTGAAGGGGTCTTCAGTTTCTTTTGAGCCATGCCACATGGATACGGATAGGCACTCTGTACAGTCCTTGCAAGGGACCCATCATGCCAGTGCCCCTCTCGAAGGGATTCCTAGAGTGAAAAGCTGCTGCCCCAGCCACAGGTGGCTGCATCAAGGATAGGCACTGTTAAATAAAAAAGTATTCAATGATACTTGCTAATGCACAGTAAGGAAGGCTTCAGGATCACTGAGACAGTTACAGGGACCACTGCAATGGGAGAAGAGATTGGCTTCAATTCTGAACACAGCACGGACAAGTGCGAATTTACGGCCAAGGAGCAGGATGGGAGTCAGTGGTTGGAAAGTTACTAAGAAGAAAAATCAGGGGCGAGGGGGATCCTGGCTAAACTGACCTGAGAGGAATTATATGGAAAACAGGCCAGGATGATTAGCTATCACCTGAAGGATGGTGGAGAATGAGAAACATGATCAGATGTCAAGGATGCAGGGTTCGTGCCTAACTGAGTTAGCAGGGAAGGTTCTCTTTAAAACTGAATTGTACAAGGAAGTGCACAGGTGGGCCTTTGAGAAGGCTCAGGAGCCTAACTGAAGTTTGGTCAAGCAAAGAATCTTTGTCAGCAGCTGGGTACGGACTTCTACTTGCCTCCCAATATCCATAACCCCCCTTTACTTTGGTGAAGAACCTCGTTGTTAGCTGGGTGGCAATGGGCCCAGCTGAAGCAGAACATTTCCCAAGCTCCCTGCAGGTTAAGTGTGGCCAAGTTCTGGCCAATGAGATGTAAATAAAATTCTTGTGTGGAACTTCTGAGAAGTTTCTTCAAAAGGGAAGGAAAGTGTCCTTTGATCCCCTGCCTCAATGGTGCTGTCTGGTGTGTGAATAGTACTGGGGGCTCCCTGATAGTCCTGGACTACCTCTTGCCCTCTGTGCTTCCTTTACATGAGAAAGAAAGGTCTGTCTTGTTTAAGTCACATTTTTCAAGTCTCTATTATCTGCTGTCAAACCTGGTCTTAACCATTCTATCTCCTGACACACAGGCAGCCAGAGGCCTGTGAGGAGGTCTGATGTAAGAGCTGCTATCAATGGGTACTCTTTCCTGGATGGGGATTGCTGGCCCAATGGGGTCCTCTTTCTTGGAGAGACTTGAGTGGAAGATACAGTCAGAGGTGGCAGGATGGGTGGGGAGGTTCTGGAGAGAGCTCAGGAAGCAGAAACCAGGAGGCAGCAGAAGGCATGAAGTGAAGAACCAGAGGGAGTTAGCTGGTAGCAGTAGGAGTATCAGAAGCAAAGCAGAGAAGAGCCGAGTCATAAAGTCAGAGCCCTGGGACACAGAGCAGCCTGCACCTTGGAAGAACCCACATTAACCTGGGCATGAGGCTTAGTACATCCAGGGAGATAGATGTTCCCATCTTCCAGGAGAGTCCTTCTTTTCTTTTCTGTTTTTTGGTGTTTTTTTTTTTGAGTCGGAGTCTCACTCCATGACCCAGGCTAGAGTGCAGTCACATGCTCACAGCCAACCCAGCGTCGACCTGCTGGGCTCAGGCAATCCTTCTGCCTCAGCCTTCCAAGTAGCCAGAACTACAGGCGTGCGCTGCCATGCCTGGCTAACATTTGATTTATTGTAGAGACATGGTCTCGCCAAGTTGCCTGGGCTGGTCTCGAACTTGCAGACTCGGGCAATCCACTCACCTTGGCCTCCCAAAGTGCTGGGATTACAGGCTGAGCCACCGAGCCTGGCTGTCCTTGTTTTCAAGTGTGTTAATTACAATGAATCTCCGAGAGTACTTGAGTGGGAGTCCATCTTGTGGCACCTTTCTGTAGAAAGAACTTTCTCCATTTATTTCTTGAACTTCAGTCAGACCATAGGCACTACCTGACAAGAGTGAGTGAGTACCTGTAGGAGGATAATGGGTCAGTGGATTCAGGTCTCTCCTAGAACTGGCCATCACACAGAGGTACATGGCTTGACCTCCCTCGTTCTCAACCCAGCTTTGTCCCTCATGAGAAGTAGCAACATGTCTCTAGCTGAGGAGATCGTAATATACCCTGCCATCCGCACACCATCTCTACCAAGCGGAGCCACTGCCTGGGGCAGGAATGGAGTGGCAGGAAGAACATGGGCCTTGGATGCACATGGACTCAGGTATTTGCCCAGACTCCACCCCTTTACCAGCTGTGTAAGCCTGAGCCGATGTTTAACACCCCTGAACCTCAAGTTTCTCAGTGTCAGGATGGTACAGATTAACATTGCACAGGACTGTTTTGAGGGTGGAAATAAAGAAGTAGCCTCGTGCCTGGTGCTTAGTAGGTGCTCAATAAAAGCTTGAGTGTCTTTCCTTCCTGCTGAGACAACCCAGGCCTGGAAGGAAGATCTGTATCTCCAGCCTTCCTTGGTAGGGGATGGGAGGGCTAGTCACACAAACCCCAAGGGAGAAGCAATCTTTTTCCGTAGCTTCTCAGAATAGCAATAGGGCACAACAGGACCATCACGATCAGTCTGTTTCTAAAAGGTCATCGCCCAGATTTACTTTCACATTCTTTTAAATTTATGCATATGATTTATAAACTTTTGCCAAGCAGTTTTACAGAGATAACAGGTTCTGCATCCTATTACAGGGTTTCTTAAATATGGTTGTCAACTTACATTAGGGTATTAGGCTGTCATGACAAATGCAGCCCTCCTACGTAAAACCTCGATTCTCCAACTACTAGAATATTTGCTTAATGAAAAGGCTCTTACAGGCTCTCCAGATGCCCAGCTGATCTTTATTCTGGTCTTTAATTTAGAGAAGAGGAGAGAACATTTAAATGTCTTACACAAAAACCTCCTCACTTTTTCAACAAAAACTCTGGTGTGGTTTGGCCAAAGTATATGAGCATTCACACACACACACGCCTGACACAGGCTTATGAGAAAAGTCTGGAGTGTCTTGGAAATTTTTTTTTTTTCAATTACGGCTCAATAAAAAATGTCCTCATAAAAATCCTAGGTAAGCAATTGCTTTGCCAACAGGATAGGGTTACCCACCTCTCAGGGAAGCCTGCCTGGTGTGACTGGGGGAGGAAGGGCAGAAAGCCAAAGTTGATTCCTTCATTTCCCTCCACCCCCAGACATCCCCTCCCGGTCTCACCCAAGAGACACAATGGGCTTCACTGAGGAACTGGGAACAGCCCATGCTAGGGAAGGAGGGGAGGCAGCCTCCTTTCTGAAATCTGTCTCAGTCTGTCCAGCCAAGAGGCCAGAAGGGGGTAAGCCCTGTATCAAGCATAATATTTGGAAAATACTAAATGGCTGTGTTTTTCATTCCTCTCCCCCACAATCAAGTTCCCCAGAAGTAAGGTTGCCAGATAAAATACAAGACATTCAGTTAAATTTGAATTTCAGATAAGCAACAAATAAATTTTTAACATGAATATTAAAAATATTGCATGGGACACACATACAAACTTACACTAAAATTTATTTGTAAATCTTTTCATCCTGCCTGGAAGTCATTTCACCATTATAGTCCCAGAAAAATGGGTAAGGAATGCCAAATCCAGTAGGAAGATGCTGAGAGGATGTTCTGGTAAAAAAAGAAAAAGAAGATGGTTGAAGAAGGGAAAAGTGGAGAGGCGGCCGGCAGAGCGGCCTATGAAGGCTGATCTCCCTTCTCTAAGACAACGTCTCAGATATAGTTGGAGATACCACACAGACAGGGAGAAACTAAAAGGCAAGGGGTGCTCTGTACCCACTGAGGCTTTTCGAAGGAGATCATTCTGCACCATCTTAGATGTGCAGCAGCCAGGTTCAGAGGGCCCTCAACATCAAGTCCCCTCTCCACCTTGCCTCTTGCAAAGTAAATCTTGATATACATCCATAATCCATCTTGGGGAAGAGAAGGAAATAAATTCAAAGAGCTTGAGCTTTATTTATTTATTTTATTTGATTAATTAATTTTTGTAATTTTATTTTTTTTTTTGAGTTGGAGTCTCACTGTCGCCCAGACTGGAGTGCAGTGGCCACTCCTGGCCACCATAGCCTGACCTGCTGGGCTCCAGCGATCCTTCCGCCTCAGCCTTCTGAGTTACTGGAACTACAGGCGCGCGCTACCACACCCGGCTAATTTTTGATTTCTTGTAGAGATGAGGTCTCGCCTGCCCAGGCGGGTCTCGAACCCGCGGACTCAGGCAATCCACTCACCTCAGCCTCTCAAAGGCGCGGGATTACAAGCTGAGCCACCGAGCCTGGCTTATTTTTAAAATTTTTACAGACAAGGTCTCAATGTGTTGCCCAGGCTGGTCTCGAACTCCTAGGTTTAAGCAATCCTCTTGCCTTGGCCTCCCAAAGTGCTGGGGTTACGGGCATGAGCCACCACACCTGGCCTGAGCTTCAGCTTTTAAGTGGGAAGAGACTACACTATTACTACTTAGCAATGTCCTCAATTCTCAGCATGGTGGGACCAGGTGTGTGGGGGAGGATAGAAGAATTAAAGAAAACTTAAAGATACCTCACTTTCTTTGCACATACCCATGCAAAGAAGACCAGCAACATGACGGTGGCATGGTGTCTCATCGGTACTTTTTCCTCTGTTTCTAGAACATTTCTCAGTCCACAACAGAGCTGGGCAGAGCGAGTGAATTTTTACTAGATCCAAACCCTGCAGCAACGAGGGTCTCTCAGGTCCTGGGCCAAGCCCACTGTCACCCCTCCTTCCCAAGACTGGCCTCAGGGACAGCTCAAGACCACATCCACAGACACCAAAGAGTGAATTGCTTTCCTAACCCAACCCACTAGTGTCTTGTAGAGGAAAAACTACATCAGCAGGGTCAGAAAGCCTTTATTGAATCAACAGTTATATCCTATGACCTGTGTTAAGCATTTTGTATTATTCCATTTATTCTCAAACATACAAACCCCTCAAAGTCAAATTCATCAGATAATCCTTTATAATCCACCATCAAAACATATCTGGAATCTGACTCACTTCTCACAGCCTCTGCAGCAACCACCCTTGACCAACGCAACCGGCATCTCTTGCCTGGCCAGAATAGCCTCCTTGCTGGTCTCCCAGGCTCTACTTTTGTTTGCTATTTTCCATTCTCCACACACCAGAGTGTTATTTTTCAAATGCAGATCAGATTATGTAAGCATCTTCCTGAACATAAAATCCAAAGTCTTTACCTTGGTCTGAAAAGCCCTGCAGGATCTTGGCCCTCATCTGCAAACACTCTCTCCCTCACTTACTCTATTCCAGCTTCACTAGCCTTTGAATATATTCGGGTACGAACTAGATTGTTGTAACAAGGATGCCAGGATACAGTGGTTTAAACAGACAGCTGTTTGTTTCTCTCTCACGTCACTGTGTAGAGGTAGGTGGGCAGTCTAGAAAGGTAAGGTGACTGCTCCATGAGGTCATACAGGGACCCATTCCACCTTGCTACTCTGCCACTCCATGGGTGTTATTTCCAGCTGCTGGATTGAAGCTGAGCAACAGCCACACCTCAATGCCATGGCTTTCCACAGTGGCTCTTCCTGGGTGCGGTAGCATCCCTTGTCTGTTCCCTTAACCCCTCACGCTCTGTATGTAGTCCCTTCATTAACATCTTATCATTTAAACATCTCTGGCAAATTCTTTCCTGGCTGTTTCCTGACCAGTATAGGATCCATTCCACAATCTATCAAAGTTGACCCCGTCCTAAAACTGAGCTCAATCTAGCCTATAATCATTTTTCCCCTCCCAGACAAAGCCCCTGAATTTTTTTTTTTTTTTTTTGAGTTGGAGTCTCACTCTGTTGCCCAGACTGGAGTGCAGTGGCCGCTCCTGGCCACCGCAGCCTTGACCTGCTGGACTCCAGCGATCCTTCCGCCTCAGCCTTCCAAGTAGCTGGAACTACAGGCGCATGCTGCCACACCCGGCTTTTTTGATTTTATGTAGAGATGAGGTCTCACCAAGTTGCCCAGGTGGGTCACGAACCTGCGGGCTCAGGCAATCCACTCACCTCAGCCTCCCAAAGTGCTGGGATTACAGGTTGAGTCACCGAGCCCAGCTAAGCCCCTGAATTTTAACCTTGATCAGTTCAAGGTATGTGTCAACGAAATGATCATGGGTTGGCTAATACCTATCCTTGAACTAAAATGTTCATGGGAGTTTGGAATACTATCACTCTCTGTGCAGCAAGTACAGGTTAAAGAGTGCCCACTGGGTTCATGGATGACCACCACATTATCACATGACACTCCCATCCAGTGTCAAATAGGCCACTTTCTAAGCAGTCTTTATGGAGTCTCCCTGCTCTTCTGCCCTGTGTACTCCAGTACAACCCTCACTCACTGAGCTTCCAGTGTGTGCTCCGTTTCCCGCTGAATAGTAGTAAATTCACCCAAGGTAGATCCTGCTGCCTGCTTCTAGAACAGGGCCTGGACACACAGAAGGTTGCACCTCAGCAAATGTCTGCTGAATCCACAGAGAGATTTCAGCCACTGATGGATTATTAATTTACTCCTCTTTAGAGATTTCTTAATCTAACCAATGCGAGCTAAGACAATTAACCGGAGTTGAGGGAAAGTGAGAAAAAAGTCAGTGACTAGAATGTACTGACTGCTTATTACAAGCTAAGAACTTGGCATACATTCTTTTTTTTTTGAGTTGGAGTCTCACTCTGTTGCCCAGGCTGGAGTGCAGTGGCATCCTCTCGGCCATCCCAGCGTTGACCTGCTGGACTCTGGTGATCCTTTTGCCTCAGTCTTCTAAGTAGCTGGAACTACAGTTGTGCGCTACCATGCCTGGCTAATATTTGATTTATTGTAAAGACAAGGTCTCACCAAGTTGCCCAGGCTGGTCTCAGACCCCACGGGCTCAGGCAATCCACTCGCCTCAGCCTCCCAAAGTGCTGGGATTACAGGCTGAGCCACTGAGCCCGGTTGACATGCATTATTTTATTTAATCCTCACAATAACCCTATAGGTAGATCCCGTTGCTGTTCCTGTTCCTGAACCTGCTATTATTCCTAACATACAGATGAGGAGGCAAGCTTGGAGAAGTTGAGGAACTTGTACCAGTTTAGAGATAAGTGGCAGAGGCAGGATTTGAACCCAATTCCCTGTTTTGAAAGCGCATGTCCTTCACTCCTCTGCTCTTCTGCTCTCCTGCCTTGATACAAGCAATCACCCTGTCAAGCCTCATCAGTGTCACTTTGATGCACTAACAGGCCATGAAGAGGAAACAGCCGTTTATCTGAAAAATAAACAAATTCTGGCATGCACACAGAGGTGCTAATAGAGATACAATTGATGGATTTGCTGGGATCACTGACAGGTTTGAGCAAGGCATTTGTCCCTTGGGAAAGGGGGAATTTGGGAAGGACCCCTATCGTAGCCCATGCCCTGGATCCCAAGGGCTTCAGAGACCCCAGCAGAAGGCTGGTAGCAGGTTCTCGCAGTGTTTTGACAGCCAGGGAGATAAACAGAGGTATTGATTTCAGAGAATCATCCTTGGCCCTTAGGCCTCCTCTCCAAATACAATGTCCTCACTTAGCTCAGTCATCAGAGTCAAGAGTGACAGCTCCACAACAAATGTGACCAGGCCAGCTGCCAGCAAACTCCTGGGAGAGCCACTGAAAGCTCCACCTAGGTTTTAGGACCTTGGGACAACCCAGGCTGGGGAGTAGGGAAGGTCTGTAATCACCTGAGGAAACTTGTCCTCCGGGTGTGAAGAAGGTAGATCACGCCTGGGCAGGAGGACAAATGGAAGTCTCTATCCCATATTCCCATCACCGTATTAACTCATTCCATTCTCAATGACCTAGACCTGGCCTGTCTAGCATGGGGCCCATACTGAGCACTTGAAATGTGGCTGGTCCATATTGAAATGTGCCTCAACTGTCAAGTGTTCACAGATTTC
Source organism: Carlito syrichta (assembly GCF_000164805.1). NCBI lineage: Eukaryota > Metazoa > Chordata > Mammalia > Primates > Tarsiidae > Carlito > Carlito syrichta. Next base: position 249,597 of record NW_007038836.1, on the reverse strand, counting down.
AAAGACTTAGTATGGAAAAAAAAGAATGTTGTCAAAAATCTCATTATTAATTTTTCATGTTGATTACATGTTGAAAGAATAATATTTGGAGACTATTAGGTTAAATAAAACATATGGGGTGCCAATGTATGCACATTTTAAGTGTGACATCCATGCAAAAGATGGCATTAATTAAATGAATGCTAGTGTCACCATGGGACAGGCAGGACAGTCAATGAAAATGGCAGAAGCATGGTTGAGCAAACATCATACTACACATTGCTGCTATAATTAAATTCAACTTTCAAAAGTAATACATAGATAATATTTCTTAAAATGTGTATATATTTTTTTGGGTACCCTCCTATATGATTAAAATTAATTTCACCTGCTTCTTTTTACTTTTTTTTTTTGAGTTGGAGTCTCACTCTGTCGCCCAGACTGGAGCGCAGTGGCCGCTCCCGGCCACCGCAGCCTCGACCTGCTGGGCTCTGGCGATCTTTCCGCCTCAGCCTTCCAAATAGCCAGAATTACAGACATGCGCTACCACGCCCAGCTGATTTTTTGATTGATTGATTGATTTTCTGAGTTGGAGTCTCACTCTGTCGACCAGACTGGAGTGCAGTGGCTGCTCCCGGCCACCGCAGCCTCAACCTGCTGGGCTCCGGCGATCCTTCCCATTAGCTGGAATTACAGGCATGCGCTACCACGCCCGGCTGATTTTTTTTTTTTATTTATTGTAGAGATGAGGTCTCGCTGCCCAGGCGGGTCTCGAACCCGCGGGCTCAGGCAATCCACTCACCTCAGCCTCCCAAAGGCGCGGGATTACAGGCTGAGCCACCGAGCCCGGCTACTTTTTTTTTTAAACAGATGGGGGTCTTGCTACCTTGTCCAAGTTGGGTGCAAGTGATCCTCCTGTCTCAGTCTCCTGAGCAACTGGGATTACAGGCATGTGCTATAATACCTGGCTCTTTTTGCTCTTTAATGTAGTTACTAAAAATTTTTAAATTGCATTCTTAGCTTGTATTACATTCTTATTGAACAGTGTTGCTCTGAAAGATCAAAAATAAAATGACTCATTAAATTCAAAGTGAAAAAAATATTGGTTGGACGTGGTGGCTCACACCTGTAATCCCAGCACTTTGGAAGGCCAAGGTAGAAGGATTGCTTGAGCCCAGGAGTTCAAGACCAGCCTGGGCAACATAGCAAAATCTCATCTCTTAGCCGGGCTTGGTGGCTCAGCCTGAAATCCCGTGCCTTTGGGAGGCTTAGGTGAGTGGATTGCCTGAGCCCACGGGTTTGAGACCCGCCTGGGCAGCAAGACCTCATCTCTACAATAAATCAAAAAATTAGCTGGGCGTGGTAGCACATGCCTGTAATTCTGGCTACTTGGAAGACTGAGGTGGAAGGATCACCAGAGCCCAGCAGGTCGAGGCTGCAGTGGCTGGGAGCAACCACTGCACTCCAGTCTGGGCAACAGAGTGAGACTCCAACTAAAAAAAAAAAAAAAATCTCATCTCTACAAAAAATAAAAAATTTAGCTGGGCATGATGGTACATGCCTGTAGTCCCAGCTACTTGGGAGGTTGAGGCAGAAGGATCACCTGAGCCCAAGAGATCAAGCTGTGATTGTGTCACTGCACTCCAGCCTGGGTGACAGAGTGAAAACCTGACTCAAAAAAACACAAAAACAAGATGGCTCCATTGCACAGTGGATAGCATACTGGACTTCTAAAAAAAACCAAAACAATTTATAAGTCTAGTAGCCAATATAAAGAATTTGTATCATGCATCACATTTACTACACCTAGACCTACATATATATGCTTTAAAGAATACTATGAACTGTTTAATACACCAAAATATTTTTCAGCTATTGTGCAATTGTCAGAATGCCATGCTAAATCTGGATCACCCCCAAAGCTGTGAAGTAGAACACAGACACAATGGATGCGCAGTGCTACCAGGTACTTTATACTGAGTGGATGGACTTGACAAGCTATCTTTTCTCTCACCAAAGCCTTTCAACAGCTCAAATCCTCCCAGTACTTCAAAGCAATGTCCACCTCCAAGGTCAGTGGCAACACAGCCCACCAACCTTTATGCAATTCTGATTTAATCACCCTTGGTTTTGAGGACACAGGGAAAAAAAGGGAAAGAGCATTCTCTATGGCCTGGATGGTGTCAGTCACAAAAGCAGAGAGAGTTCGAGGCCACACATTGCCAGGGCTGAAAGTCAGATGTCAAGAAAACCAAGCATCTATTCATTCCTAAGTTTGCATACAGCAAAATTCACTCTTCTTGGTAAATAGTTGTATTGACAAATGCATATAGTTTTGTAACCATCGCCATTATCGAGATACAGAACAGTTTCAGCATGTTCTGAAATTCTTTCCAGCACGTAGTATTGTTAGTTTTTTGTCTGCATTTAGCAATTCTAATTGGTATGTAGCTGTATCTCAATGCTTGTGTGTTTATGACATGTGGGGCCCTCTAAGAAACACAAACACACACACACACACACACAAGCTCAGTGACTACTGTTTCCAGGGCCTGCAGACGGTACTATTTAGAAGAGTCAAAAAATTTCCCTCTTGGATAGAGATGACATCTAGGAAAATGACTTGGTGGGCTTCTTTGATGAGAAAGGAGGGCCTCCTAGGCTTAACCTGCCTGGGACCTTGAGACTAAGAGGGAGCTGAACTGCTCTGTACAATAAAAAGGGAAGAAAGCCGGGCTCGGTGGCTCAGCCTGTAATCCCGTGCCTTTGGGAGGCTGAGGTGAGTGGATTGCCTGAGCCTGCGGGTTCGAGACCCGCCTGGGCAGCGAGACCTCATCTCTACAATAAATCAAAAAATCAGCTGGGCGTGGTAGCGCATGCCTGTAATTCCGGCTACTTGGAAGGCTGAGGTGGAAGGATCGCCGGAGCCCAGCGGTCGAGGCTGCGGTGGCCGGGAGCGGCCACTGCACTCTAGTCTGGGCGACAGAGTGAGACTCCAACTCAAAAAAAAAAAGGGAAGAATACTCTGGAGCTTGTTGAAGCACTCAGCTCTAGCGAGGAGGGTGAGAGACCACAGAGAAAAAGTAAGGCTGTGACAACTACATGTACAGCATGTACAGAGAGGTACCTCATGAACTCAGCAGGCACAGGGACAGAAGTGTCTAGAGGGAGAAACTCCCTGGAGTTGGGGCCCAGTCAAAAATTTCTGAAGAATAGGGAGGCAGGACATTGAATGTAGAGTTGTCTCCTGCTCTGTGCTGTGGTCCCCTCTGTCCACACAATGCCTTGGGTGAGTGGTACTCTGAAGAATAACAGAAGAGAGTGGTGTTAAGCTCAGAATGGCCTCTGCAGGAGCCAGAGGTCAGAGGGTGCCAGCGAGAGCAGAGAGGCCACAATGGAACTGACTCAGGAGAAATAAGAGCCATCCTACCTATACCTCTCCTAGGAAGAAAACAATCCTCTGAGATGTTGGAGAGGGCCCCAAGCATCCTTCAGAACACGGGCCTCGGTTTCTTTTGCTTTTCTTTTTTAATATGAGGAGAGAGGCTGGCTTGTAATCTCAGCACTTTGGGAGGCTAAGGCAGGAGGATTGCTTGAGCCCAGGAGTTCAAGACAGCCTAGGCAACACAGTAAGACCTCATCTATACAAAAAAATTGAGAAAGCTCTCTAGGAAACCTGAGAATTTATACCCATTGGGCTATGGGCTTTGAGTAGGCAGGGAGCCCTTTTCCTGGACTCCTGCTGGACTTGGCCTCCACCCATATTCAGGTGTCCACAGGGCACTAAATCTCTGGATCTTTTTGGATCCAGAAAAGTTTGGGTCCAGGATGGCAAACGTTATGTGTTAGTTTCCTATTGTTGTAACAAATTACCACAAATTTAGTGGCTTAAAATAACACAAATTCATTATCTTGTAAGTCTGAAGTCTGACATGGGTTTCACTTACTACTATGGGCTGAATTGTGCAGCCACCCACCCAATTCTTAAATTGAAACCCTAACCCCCAATGTGATTATATTTGGAGATAGGGCTTTTAGGAGACAATTAAGGTTAAATGAGGTCATAAGGGCAGGGTCCGAATCTGACAGGACTGGCGGCTTTATAAGAGGAAGAGACACCAGAGATCTGGCTTGCTCTTTCTCTTTACATATTGAGGACAGGCCATGCAAGGACACAGTGAGAAGGTGGTTGACCGGAAGCCAGGAAGAGAACCCTCACCAGAACTGAGCCCTGCTGGAACCTTGGTCTTGGACTTTTCAGCCTCCAGAACTGTGAGAAAGAAATTTCTGTTGTTTATGCCACCCATCTATGGTATTTTGCTATGGTAATCTGAGCTAATAGTACACTGGGATAAAATCAAGGTGTCAGCAGGGCTGCTTCCTTCTGGAAGTTCTAGGAAAGAATCCATTTCCTTGCCTTCTCCACCTTCTAAAAGGTTTTCTTTGGCTTATGGCCGCTTATTCTATCTTCAAAGTCAGCAACAGGGAGTTATATCCTTCTCACATCACATCACCTCCTCTTCTGCCTCCCTCTTCCCCTTTTTTTTCTCTTTTTTTTAAGTTGGAGTCTCACTCTGTTGCCCAGGCTAGAGTGCAGTGGTACACTCATGGCCACCCTAGCGTCAACTGCTGGGCTACAGTGATCCTTCCGCCACAGCCATCCCTCTTCCACTTTTAAGAACATTTGTGATTCTATTGGGCCCATCTGACCTCTTTAAGGTCAGATTATTTGCAACCTCAATTCCATCTACAATCTTAATTCCCCCTTGCCATGTAACACAATATATTCACAGGCCCTGGGGATTAGGATATGAGCATCTTTGGAGGTGAAGCATTATTCTGCCTCCCACATCTTGCTACTGGGCCTAAGTGGGATTGTGATCCAGAGAAGCTGGGAGAAAGGGCAATGTCTGTCTAGCTCTAAAAATGGAAAAAGAAAAAGGTGAAAAAGAGGTTCTGGGGAAAGGAGTTTACTAATGAAAATAACATGGGTCAGGGAAGAAGTGGTGCTACATATATTAAACACTTCCGTACCTGAAAATAACAGTTGTTTCTACAGGATCATACCTGATCTGCACTAGTGGAGCCTGCCGTTACATAGAACCCTAGGGAAATCTCCCTGGAGTTGGGAATAGTTGGACACATCTCTCAGTCCAGCTGATGGTTGCCTGACTTGCTCACTTCCCAATAGGATGTTGTGTCTGCTTCACCTATAGGAGGCAGCTCTTGGGGTATCTACTTATGGCCTGAGTTCTGCCCTTGAGTCGTGAAGAGAATATTGTTGTTTCCCTTTGTCTATTAGAAGACAAACCAAGTGGCTTCTGCCACCACCACCACCACTCTTTTCCAATAAAATCTTCCCAGGGCTTCCTTTAGTTCCCCATAATAATGATGTGGTAGTCTACCTTTCTCCATTCTCATCACCTTCTTTTAGGCCTATTTTAATGTGTGATGTATTGAAGGAGGGGGTCACCAGTCTTCTGGCCACCAGGGTATAGGCTAATGAAGGTGATAGTCCAATAATCCACCAAACTCTTCTCTTGGCTTTAATTACTTGAACATCATCCTAGATGGTGTGAAACACTCTCTCTCTCTCGTCTACCTGTCTATCTATTTATCTGTCTATCATCTAGCTAGCTAGAACAGATGTCTTTATTTGATTTTTCCTCCCTGCTGAACCTACATCTTCAGAGGCCCCTCTTGCCTCTGCAGCCCTTGACTGGGGCTAGGGTTGGGGCTGCCTTCTCAGGTACCCAGCTAGAAAGAAACATTTTTCTAGTCTTTGTCAATTACAGCATCTCTGACTCTCTTAGTTCTTGGGGTAACTGCAAAAGGGCTTTTTGACCTTGCTGTTTTGACCCTAGCACTTGACAGCAGGGACATTTTGACTCAGACATTTTGACCTTGTTGTACTCTCAGATCCTGTGTCTTTGCCTTGTGAATATTCTTTGCTTCAAGAAATCAATAAAAGCTAAGTCACTTAGCAGTTTCACAATGAATAGTACTAATAGAAATAATCATTATAACTAAAACCGGTGGTAGCTAATGCTGCAAATTGTGAGGAAGATCTTTGGTTTGCTGAATAAAGTTACAGAGGTCAATATAACGACTCCAACACAAGAAGACCATGTTAAGTGAAAGATGTGGGGAGACTGGTCCACCTTTCTCCCTCCCCCTCCCCCTAATCCTTCACACACTAAAGTATGCCCTAAAGGGGGTGACAAGGATGGGTGAGAATGGAAAATCATGTCATTCATTATAAGGAGCTGTAGCAAGCCCTGGGAAGATTTTATTATAAAATTAGAAGAGACTGGGCAGGACTATGCCCCTAAGCATGAAAAGTGGGCTATATTGGTAGGGTTTGGTGGGGGAGAGTGTCCCAGAGCAAAGAAGGCTGGAGCCAATGACGTGGGACACTGAAAGAAGAAAGAGCCAAGAAGAGAGACCTGAGAATGATTGTTGAAGTGGGAATACTTTTTATATACTAATACCAACTCGCATTTTTTAAATGTTCACCATGTGCTAGTCACCATGCTAAGTGCTTTCATACTTCATCTCATTCATACCTTGTAGCAGCTTAAAAGGATGGTCATCATTCCCACTGAAGCCCAGAATTGTTGGGTACTTGCAGGAAGGGACGTTACCAGAAGCAGCATAGTATAAACTATTCCCAAACTTAGAGTCTTTCTCAAAGTTTCATTGATCACCCTGTGTGATGTGCCATCCATTCCACCAACCTCCCAGAGATGGTTCCGCAAACCCGCAGAAAACACCAGAATAGAGATTTCTTCCTTCATACTGGGTGCCCTGATCCTCCCATGGGCTTTGTGCCAGTAGGCAAACCTACCCTGTTCTAGCTGTTCTGGGCTGAGGCTAAAGGGAGGGCCCCACAGACACCTGGCCTTGTCCATCCCAAGAAAACAAAACTGGAAAATTTCTGCCTGTCCCTGTCCTAGTGGCCACATGTCCTGCCTCTGTGGCTGGGCCGGGGACAAGCCTGTGGGCTCCAGGTACAGGACTTCCTAAGTCAAAGGTTTCAGGTCACACTGGTGAATCATTTTGCAAGCAGATGCCGTGGGTCTCCTCTCAGACTGGACAGCACACAAGGTCAGTGTCAGCAGATCTGACCCTAAAAATAGGCTCTCTATAGCCAGTCGGGGTGGCTGGGTGTGCAGCCGCCACACGCCCCACGGACAGCACCTCCTGATCCAGTAAGGCCCTGGCGCACCCAGGTAAGGCCCTTGGGTAGGGAGGCCAGTGCCTCTTGGGTTCAGCCAAGTGTTCTTGGGGGCCTGGGTGTGGGGATTAGAAGCCCCTTTTCCACTCTGTTTCTGAAGCTGTGGAGAACAGCTGATATCCTTTTAGTGTGAAAGGCTTCTTGCTGTCCTGTTCTTTTCTAGAGATGCCATGGAATTTCCTCCATTTCTCTCCCTCTAAATCTGAGCTTCCAGTTCAATGACCATTTCTAAAGGATAATAGGGTGGATTAAAGTTCATTGGGCCTTTGTGAAGCATTGGATGCATTGTATCATGCCTCACATTAAACAAGGTTCTACAGTTGTCCATTTAGCCAGCAGAGAGGGAAATGTCTTGAGGCCAGGAGGGATAGAGGCACCAGAGTGACTTAGATCATGTGTAGGGCAGTACACATTACAAGGAAGCACTTAAAACCGCAGGAACAAAAATTCTCCCTGTGCCCTGGGTAATGCTAAGCATCATTTGGACAAAGTGACTGTGTTTGAAGCATTTCCCAGGCCTGGTGAGAGGAAGGGGTTGGGGATGACAGGGAGATGGGGAGACTGAGTCACAGAGGGACAGAGCCCCTCGACCAAGATAGCACTGTGTGTAGGAAGCATCCTGTGTCTCAGATCAGGGCTGTCCCATTAGACCTGGTGCTCTTGTGCTGTGGCCTCAATGGTCCTTCATGGGCCTGGAACCCAAGAGCTGTGGGACCAGGGGGCTCTGACTGTTGAGGAAAGCTGAAAATATTCCAAGGTGAAAACTCCTGAGTGAGAGGGAGGGGTCATGAAGAGCATGTCTAGAGAGGTGGGTTGCATTTAAGGCCACCAATACCTGAGGTCCTGGTACTCAGTGCTGCTTCTGCTGCCTGGCGTGTTCCTTGTGGTCTCTCATTGTTCTCTTCGTGATAAAAATCATTTTGGTCCCAAAGGTCCAAGGATGCTGACATTTACAAACGACACTTGAAGGGCTGCTGAGCTGAGTCTTTTATATAGAAAGAGCCTTGGGCATAGGGGGTAGGGGTGAAATGTGGGAGTGGGTCTGAGGAGAGTCAGGGAGAGGTCAGCTGGTCCTGAAGGCCCTTCAGGGGCGAAAGCAGATCTGTGGTGAGGGTGAGAGGTGAGGCAATTGTCCTCTGCCAAGCTGGAGTTCTTGCTGGGACATTTCAGTCCTGGGTGACACTTGGATTGAGTGGGAATCTGTCCTGTCTCAGGGCAAAGTTCTTGTGGCTGTCGTCAGTCCCATGGTAGATGAGGGGCAGAGGGGAGGCATTGAGGCCAGAGACCGGCTATTAGCATTTTCCAGCAACCCTACCGAGATCCCCACTTGGGGAGGGGGCAAACTGTCCTCCACCAGCCACAGAGGCAGCACTGGCCTTCCCAGACACTGCCAGCCTTGTGAATTGGTAGTGTTTCCTGGTGCTGTGTGCCCAATATTGTTCTAAGAACTTTCCTGATAAGTATGAATTAATTTGCTCCTTGCAACTGTAACAGCTCTATGAGGAATGAGCACCATCATCCTCATTTTCAGATAAGGAAACCAATATACAAAGAATCAAGTGACCTGTCCAAGGACACACAGCCTAGACAGCAGCAAAGGCCAGAACCCCCACAGTGTGCCTCTAAGCCTACCCTGATGCTACTCAGAGGTATAGGGGGTAAGGGTGGCAACTCGCTCTCCTGTTCCCCTCAATGCCTGAACTCCACCTGGGGACCCTACCTCGGGGAGGCCTGAGTCTGGGAACAACCACTCCAGGTCCTGGGGCTGGGAGTCATAGCTCTGTTTGTCCTCTTCAGCCTGACTCCAGAGCAGATGGTGTTTGAATTTCCATTTCCAATGACCCTTGATGGTTCTCGGTCCACCATTTTCACAGTAAGGAGGGGTCAAGTCTCACAGCAGCCTGGTACAGCCACCAGATACTAACTAGTTGGAGAGAGCTCCTTTCTCCTATTCTCAAAAGCCTTGCTTGCATGTCACACAGGACTGAATAAGCCCCATCACCCACAGGAGGATGCTCAGGCTCATTTAAGCCCTATCTCCTCTGCCACAACTACCCTGCCGAGACCCTCTGCCCTGGCCAAACTGCTGCATTCATTCTTTCCTATTCTTGGCGCAGAACACAGTTCCCGACACAGCTGAGAATTCTCCACACACCCTCCCTGCTGCCTCCTTGTCCCTGCTCCCTGAAACACTCTGAGCTCATGCTGAAGTGCCAAGGGTTTAGATTATTTTATTTAATCCCGCAACCAATGAGGTGAATATTATCCCCATTTGACAGATGAGGAAGCTGAAGTCCAGGTTTGTGAGACTCCAAGGCCAGTGAGAGTTCTTGCCATGACGTCACACAGCCCTGTGCAACACTTTGGGGAGGGGCGCATACAAAATTGAAAGTCTCTCTCTTTCTCTGGCTAATTTTTTTTATTTGTTGTAGAGATGAGATCTTGCCATGTTGCTCAGGCTAGTCTCAAACTCCTGGGCTCAGGCAATCCTTTCACCTCAGTCTCCCAAAGTGCTGAGGCTTACAGGCCACCACATCTGTGAGCCACCACATCTGGCCCCACCCTCATTTTTCAGTCTGCAAAATGGGGACAGTTATTCCCTATCTAGAAGGTTTTGAGCATAGATAATCTTCAGGCATACAGAAGAAAAGTTGCCAGCTGTATGATCTTCCCTGGGTCTGTCAGGGCCTTGATTTTTCAGCAAGCTTTGTGGCAGCTTTAAAAGATAACAGCCTTGGCTCCTAGCCTTCCCAAGGCCCAGAGCAATCCCTGGGCAGCATCTGAGAGACAGGCCTAGTGAGAAACAGTGGCCTGGATGGGGAAGTGGAGGGATAGCAGACCCCTGGTGAGGATGGCACCCCCACACAGTCTGACACCCTCTTGGCCCTTTCCCAGGCAAGGAAGGCTTGTTCTGAGGTGACGCACAGTGGGAAATGGTTCTTGAAAGAACCCCCATCCTGTGAAACTGCCTGAGGTATTTTCACACATCTTCAGAGGAGACAAAGGCCCAGCTGCTTAGGAGTCAGGACCCATAATTGGCTTGGTCAGACGTCATGGTCTCTCATCTCCTGTGCCAGAGCTCCCTCTCTGCTGGCTGCGGGGGAAAGTCCATCCAGGCTGCCTCCCTTGCTTCAGAAGGAAGCTGAGTGTGGGCCTCCAGCCTCCTCAGGGTTTCCGGGAGGCCTGCCTCTGCCAAACCAAGGCTGGGGAAATCAATTAGAAGTTCATAAATTACCACCCCCAAGCACTTTGAAACCATTTGAAGAGTTAATCAAACAAGTTCATGACATCAACAACATCGTAGAAGGAATATTAAATTACTTTTAAAATGAAGGCTTTTCTGTTTTTTTAATAAAAGGATTTTATATTAATTCACATAATTGCCTCCTGTTAACATAACTGCCAGAATCCAAAAGAAAAAAAAAATCTGTTAAAGTTGGAACATGTCTGATATACTAGGAATGAAATTATAGGCAACAAAAAATTCCTGGGTTTTCACATCCAAGTTTCAACTTTTAAAAAATTCTAGTTGGGATCATTTCTGTAGAACTAAAATGCATAAAGACAAGCACTGACTAGTAGTAAATTAAAAATATGTATATATTTATATATGGATAATGCTGCCAAATTCCACCCGTCCCCACATACCCAGGTATTACTCTCCTAATAGTGTAATTTGCCCAACCACAATAACGTTTTTACTCTCCCCCTTCTTTCAAAGCACATTCCAAGCCCAACTTGGGTGGTGGCATGGAAGAAATCTGGTACACATGCATTTAAACACAGAGAAACTTTCCTCGTGATCCTCATGTACTGGGAACATGCATATGTGATGTATGTATACGCATGCACAGATACAGAATGCCTTCGAAGGGAAAGAATTTTTTTTAAAGATCATACTATAAGCTGTTCTACTAGACGAAAAACCACTAGAAGCCCACCCCAGGCAATCTCCTCTCATGCTGGTTTGGTCCAGCACTACCTACATAGGGACAATCGAGGAAAGCTTGGAGTCAGGGTCAGGCCTAATTTCTGAAGTGAAATCAAGGAGGAAACGATGCCACTTTCCATCTCCTCTTGTGACTCCCCAGAGTACCCCTGATGTCGGCTGACTTAGACTCGACTAAGACCAAGCTTAGCAAAGTCAAGGATGCTGGCTCTGGCACCGTGGGGGTGGGGGTCAGGGAGGGGTGCTGCCCTCTTCATCTGAAGTTGGAGGGAAAGGGAGTTTCCCTCAGAGGTGGTGGATTTACCCAAAAGCTTCAGAGCCCCACACTTGCACTGACTTCTTCCAAGGTCCTGCATCTATTTGTTTTCAGGCTCCACAAAACCTGAAATCCCCCCTGGTTTCCAAGGAAGCACGAGGGACTAGCATGACCTTCTGATACAATCTAGGCCTGGTTGCTGCCGTAGGAGTCCTCAGGGAGGACACAAACCTGCCTTTGGTGGAGGGTTCCCACTTAATAGGAGGACACTTGTGCCACGAGAGAGACGTGAGGAGCACGAATCAGACCTTGTGCTGAGGGCTGCCTCCTTGTGCCTCACTCACCAGGTTTAGGGTGAGCATTTACTACATACAGAACGATTCTAAAATAGAAACTTCAGAGGGTTTTGATTTTTCCCCTCCATATGCTCAAGTAATACATGTCTAGCACAGAAAATTTAGAAAAGCTGGTTACTTCAAAAAAGGAAAACAAAAATCACATATAATTTCATCGCTCTAAAACGAGCATATAGCCAGTGTTAATATTTTGGGAAAATGTATTTTTGTATAAGAACAGGATCATTCTGTATATGCTGCTTCATAAACTTCTAGTCTCTTTCTCTCCTCCAGTGTAAGCCTCTTTTCCTTTGATTTCTTGAAACCACCACAATCACAGCTGTTGCATGTAACAGTTTCACTGAGGGTTTAGGGTCACGATGAGAGAGGGCTGACGCGGCTATGGGGTACCACCAAGCTGAACACTAGGAACCCCTGTCCTCAGTAGTCCCGTGGCTGTTTCCATCCTAGAAATTCATCACTTTGTGGTTGCTGGCCCCAAGACCTCCTCTCTCCCACTCTGCCACAGGGCCTCCTCACATATCTTCTGGAATGTTCTAGGAAACTCAGAATTCTCTTGTTTTATTTTACAGAACAATTTAGTTCTCTCTTGTTTCACTCCACCATTTTCTAGGTCATGTTGCAGAACTTATCTTTTCCCCAAAGGATTCTTACTCAAATGGGCTGAGTGCAGTGGCTCATGTCTATAATCCTAGTGCTTTGGGAGGCAGAGGTGGGAGAACTGCTTGTACCCAGGAGTTCCAGATCATCCTAGGCAACATAGCGAGAGTGTCTCTCTACAATTAAAAAAAAAAAGAAGTCAGGCATGTGGTGTGCACCTGTAGTCCCAGCTACCTGCAGGCTGAGGCAGGAGGATCTCCCAAGTGTCTGAGGCTGCAGTGAACCGTGATCATGCCACTGCACTCCAGCCGGGGTGAAAGAGACCACCGACTCAAAAAAACAAACAAAAAATCCCCCCAAAGCAAAAGGATCCTCAAATTGTGTTTTTTGTTGAGCAAGAAGCCTGTACTGTGGGTCTTAAAAATGATAGGCATTCCTGACATGCTCTCATTCCCAGGCATGGCTCCCCGGCCATTCTCTGCAGGCTCAAGGGTTCCGCTTAGAAATTTAATTTTCCCACTGAAATGAATTATGCATCTCTCCGAGCTGCCGCTCCCATCTGCTACCTTAGCAAGGAAAAGAGTTCAGCTTGGGTTTTTCATTTGTTTGTTTTAAAAAGCATCTTTACCCTTCTAGTTACAGCTCCATTTCACCAAAGAAGATACTGAAGCTCAGGGAGGATGATCTGAGGGTAACCAGTGATTGTCAGGGCCAGTGATGGTGCCAGGTCCCAGGAGCAAGCAAGATAGACTGGAAATCACAAATTAGAAGGCACAGGCAGCTTCCTGCCCAGACTGTTCTGTCTGGCCAGTACAGTTTTAAAATATAGACATGGTTATTTATTGTAAAATATGTTTATTTATTAGCTGGGCGTGGTGGCTCACGCCTGTAAGTCCAGCACTTTGGGAGGCAGAGACAAGAGGATTGCCTGAGCTCAGGGGTTTGAGACCAGACTGGGAAACTTGGTGAGACCTCATCTCTACAATAAATTAAAAAATTAGTCAGGTGGGGTGGTGTACAACTGTGGTTCTAGCTACTTTGAAGGCTGAGGCGAAAGGACTGCCTGAGTCTAGCAGGTTGAGGCTGCAGTGGCCGTGAGTGTGTCACTGCACTCGAGCTTGGGCGACAGTGAGACTCCAACTCAAAAAATCAATCAATCAATCAATAAAAATAAAATATGGTTGCCTGTTAAAAGAGTTCCAAAGTAGAAAAAAAGTGCCCATAGTATTCACATTTTGATGTATTTTCTTTTGGTTTTAAAATAAAACTGTATCAAGTTTTTTGTTTTTTACATAAAGCAAAATTATGTCATCAAAATTATAGTCTTAAATTCAGATCAAAACCTTTCCTCCTTGAACAAAGGAATTCTTTAACAAATCAAGACTGATCATCAAAAATTATGAAAGAGTCAGAGTTCATGAGGGGTCTCTGTGCTGATAGCTCTTCAAAGGCAAGGCCACTGTTTTGTAGAAGCAAATGGCACTCCAGGCCCTAGTGGTCAAGTACGACTTGGCCTCTTGCATTCTGTTATTATAGTATCTTTATTTGCTTTTTAATTATTTAATTTATATATGTGTGTGTCTGTGTGTGTATGCGTATTTTTTTTTTTTGAGTTGGAGTCTCACTCTGTCACCCAGACTGGAGTGCAGTGGCCGCTCCCGGCCACCGCAGCCTCGACCTGCTGGGCTCTGGCGATCCTTCCGCCTCAGCCTTCCAAGTAGCTGGAATTACAGGCATGCGCTGCCACACCCGGGTGATTGTTTGATTTATTGTAGAGATGAGGTCTCGCTGCCCAGGTGGGTCTCAAACCCGCGGGCTCAGGCAATCCACTCACCTCAGCCTCCCAAAGGCGCGGGATTACAGGCTGAGCCACAGAGCCAGGCGTATGTGTATTTTTTAAAGTTGTAGTCTCGTGCTTTCACCCAAGCTGGAGTGCAGTGACACAGTCACAGCTTCCGCCACCTCAACCTGCTGGGCTCAGGTGAATCTTTGGCCTCAACTTTCCAAGTAGCTTGAACTATAGGTGCGTCCCATCATGCCCCGCTAATTTTTAAATTTATTGTAGAGATGAGGTCTCGCCAAGTTGCCCAGGCTGATCTCAAACCTCTGGGGTCAGGCAGTTCTCTCGCCTCAGCCTCCCAAAGTATTGGGATTGCTGGCATGAGCCCCTGAACCTGGCTTAAATTTTTATTTTTGACAAATAATAATTGTATATGTTTATGGGGCAGTGTTTTGATATATGTATACCATAGTGTCAGTGTCTTTAAATGTTTTTTTTTTGAGTTGGAGTCTCACTCTGTCACCTAGGCTGGAGAGCAGTGGCACACTCTAGGCCACCACAGCCTCAACCTGCTGGGCTCCAGTGATCCTTCCGCCTCAGCGATCCTTCCGCCTCAGCCTTCCAAGTAGCTGGAACTACAGGCGTGTGATACCATACCCGGCTAATTTTTTATTTATTGTAGAGACAATGTCTTACCAAGTTGCCCGGGTGGGTCTCGAACCCACGGGCTCAGGCAATCCACTCGCCTCGGCCTCCCAAAGTGCTGGGATTACAGGCTGAGCCACCGATCCCAGCCTAGATGTTTTAAAATTAGCTGTATCTTAGTTCAGCTTCCCTCAAAAGCAGCCACTGAGACCAGGGTTTGGGTGCATGTTGGTTTATCTGCAAGGTGCTCCAGCAAGCATGGTGTGGGGTGCAAAGTGCCCGAGAGGGAGGAGAGCCAGAGAAGGACATGTGAGGGAGCAGAATACCACTCTGGGCAGCCGGGGCTCCAGTATACAGGGGGGAGCCTCCAGGAGGCTGTGCAGGATAGACTTCAAAATTGGCCCACTCAGGGTTGAGGAAGCTGGGGTGTTTGTCCACCAGCTCCTGCCCCTCAAGCAGGGAAACACAAGTGCTTGAGGGAGGAAAGCTTTTGTATATAAAGGACCATCTGCTTATGCTGCAATGGCTCCAGAAGAATGAGACACAGCGAGGAGGGCATCTACTACAGCTGTATACATTTAAAAATCAGATTTCTCACTAAAATTTATGAGAATCACAAAAATGTCAGAAAACCTGGGCTTGCATTCCCACATAGAATGGCAAGCTGCTGCCCTCTTCAGAGACTGACATTCTTGGTGTGCCACACTCCCTAACACTCCCTTACGTCTTTTGCCTAAGTCAGGTATTTGTTTGCTTTATTTTTTAACACCCAACCCACTTCCTTCTTCTATGTTATCTGCCTGGAGTTTGCTATCCTTTGAGGAGGAGACAGGCTGATGTTGTACACAGGCCAAGTAGCCTTCAGAGACAACAGTTGATTTCCTGGGACCAAATCGTTAAATATGAAGCTGTAACAGGAACCTGAAGGCCTCTCTTGACAGCCTGCCCAGCTCTCATTATGACATTTAGCCTGTGATTGATATTGTGTGTGTCATTGAGACCTTGGCAGTTAATCTCTGGGTCGAATCTATGGAAACCAAACAGAACAGATTTGTCTTCCCCTTCCACTTTGGCTGTGATCTGGGAAACAGACGCTCCTGGCCTCTCTGAGAATTAGAGATTTGGGAGCCATGCAGAGAGGGATGCACACAAGCCGCCTTCAGGATTTGGAAAGATTACAGGTCTGTGGTTTCTGGACGGCTCCACGCTTTGTTCTCTTTCCCCATCAAATCTGCACGCTAGAGGATAATAGATCCCAGAGCTCCCTCTGCGTGCCAAGCTGCTCTGGGTAGACCGCACCACTTCCTCTTCTGTCTAGAAATCCAGCCGAAGCTTTCAGCACAAAGATGGGGTTGGGGATGGTTTCCCCACAGTAAAACGAGGGAGGAATAGCCTCACCAAGGGTGAGGTCAGCTTCAGTGATCAAAGGAGGCAGATGGAGGTTTCAAAATGGAATTTACTCCAGCACCTCCCTAAAATCACCTCTTCCAAAGCCTCTGTTAGTGGCAGGCAGGGTTCAAAATGGCCTGAACCACCCATTTGGGTATATGGTGCCAGCTTCTACTCACTTTGAAACAAGAAAAGTGGGTGAGCTTCAGACCTCTCGAAATCAAGGCCCCTGCAGGCCTTGAAGCAAGAAGAGCTGTAGATACAGCTCTTGGAAGACTAAGTGGTCTGGGCTGGTTCCAGCAAGAGAGGTCTCTGGCCGTCCCTTGGCATAATTTCTTCCTTTTTGACTGGAAACGCAGCAGGCAGGCCCCAGAGTCAAGTTCAGGCCTGACCAACCACCTGCTACAGGGGGTGTCCACTCTGGACTCTGCTCTTCTCTCACCTTCACCTTCTTCCTCCTCCACATCAGCCCAGAGGCTCACTGACTGAGTCCCTAGCACAGGCCCCATAGCCCTTAATCGGTCATTTGCCCCTCACTGATTCATTCATTCCATTCATTCACTAAGTCATTCCCACATTAAACAAATCTTTGCTAAGCACCTCCAACGTGCCAGACACGAGGCTACAGAGAAAAAAAACCATAAAGAAGCCCTGGAGCAAGGTCCTCCTTCCCTCTCTCCTCCCAGGCCTGCACTGGCATTCTGGGCCAAAGCCCTGGCCTCCCATCTCACTGAGATGGCAGGAGGCATTTTGAATGAGCACCCTCACTACCTTTCCCTTGAGTCAACAGCTCCTTAGCCATATGTCAGCCAATTATCATCAGACTCACTTAGGAGCTTGTTAAAAATACAGACACCTAGGCCCTTACCCCCGGTCCAGTGTGTAGCCCAGGTATCTGTATTTTTAGCCACTACCAGGTGATGCTGACAGAGGTGGTCTTTAGGCTACACTTCGAGAGACTCCAAAGAAGGGTCCCTTCTATACCCATTGCCCTCAGCCCCACCCCAGGAAGCTCCAGGAGGAAGGCACAAATCCTGGCTCTCCACGATCCCCACAGACACACACTGCTAGCTAGGGACTCTTTAAGTCTATTGGGGACTTGGGAAACTCAAATTCCCCAAAGCAGGGGTCTCAGTCCTCTCTTTTTCTTTTAAAATTTTATCACAGAGAATTCCAAACACACCCAAAGAGAAACAGTAACTACTTATGATTATCATCCAACCCTCATTCACACTTCCATGAATATGCTGCCCCCGACACTAAATTATTCTATTTTTCCAACTGCATTATTTCTGAAGCAAATCCCAGACATTATATCATTTCATCTGTGAATATTTCAGTATGTATTTCTAAAAGATAAGGCCCTGCGGTGTAATTTAACTGTCCTCTGAATCTCCTGCAAATTGGCTGTTAGATCTAGACTCTGACGGCTCTGATAAGATTCCGGTTTTTCTTTGGTGAGACTGTTTTCGCCGGGTGGTGTGTTCTTCCATCAAAAGGCACACAGCGTCTGATCCTCTCTTCTTATTCTTGCGTTGTTAGCAGCCAATGCTCAGTGCCTGGAGGCAGCGGCTCATCCGGTGGTGTCAAAGGTTGCTTCCTTCTTTATTCACTATCTAGAATGCCTCTATAAAAGAGAAAATTTCCCTCAGCTTCTCAGGGGTAGTTTGTATCAGAAAGGAACAATAAATGCTAGATTCTTTCCCTTTATTTATCCATCTTCAAAATAAGAAGCTGGTTTCCCAGCATCTTCCAACAGTGAATAATTGTTTTAAGTATCATTATGGTCCAAGTGTTTGATGTGTTTCAATCCACTGGAGTTATTTTTCATGATTCATGTTCAAACGGTCCCATTTTTCATAAGTGGGAGCCTCTTCAAGTTGTATTCTGAGTCCTTTTGGCATGATCTTAGTTGTCTTTGAAGCGACAAACCCTTTCTCTTTTTTTCCTTTTTTTTTTTTTTTGACTCAGAGTCTCACTCTGTCGTCCAGGCTGGAGTGCACTGGCACACTCATGGCCACCACAGCCTCAACCTGCTGGGTTCAGGCAATCCTTTCGCCTTAGCCTTCCAAGTAGCTGGAACTACAGACGCACGCTACCACGCCCAGCTAATTTTTTGATTTGTTGTAGAGACGAGGTCTCGCCAAGTTGCCCAGCCTGGTCTCGAACCACTGGACTCTTCTTGCCTCCACCTCCACCAATCTTCTTGCCTCCACCTCCCAAAGTGCTGGGACTACAGGCATGAGCCACTGTGCCCAGCGCATAAACCTTTCTTAGTTGGAATCCCTGGCTTGCCCCTCCTCACACCGGATCCCCCATCCCACTCCCTCTCAGAAGACGAGGACCTTGTGCTACAAATACCCTCAATTTACAATTTTCCCCATCTGTAAAATGGGGCTAATGCTAGGGTCTTAGTGTGTTCCTGCCTTATGAAGTTGTTAAAATTAAGTGGGTTTATAATTATAAAGCATTTGGAGCCAAGTTGGGCACAAAATAAGTGTTATATAAAGTACCTGTCAAATAAATCAACAGCATTGCCTCCGTACCACTCACCTTCATGTTCCTCAGTCATCTCTCTTTTCTCCTTCCTCCAGTCTCATAGCACTGTCATCCAGGTTCCCCTCCTGGGCTGTCTGACCACACGTGTATCATTGACTCAGATCAGGACATAAACACTGCCAATTCCAGCATGAATTCATTTCCTTGGAGACAACAAAAACTCTTCTCCTGCATTCCACTTGCAGAGCCTGGCAAGCTCTCTGAATGCACGTTTCAATCTGTAGCCACAGTTTTCTAGCTTGGGCCATCTCTTCTGACCCCTGGCATGTTCACATGGCTACTGCCAGGCTCCTAGTGTGAAAGCAGAGAACGTTGATTTCAGTTGTCCTGACAAGTTGGCTAACCTTCACGCAGCCACGTTTCCTTCCACCTCAAGGCTTCTGGAGTTCTGCTGATGTGTGTGGCTGCCCAGAATGGGACCCAGACCCAGACCCAGGCAGGCTCTGAACTTGGCAATGTGCTCTTTCTGCTAGCAGACTGCTCCCTACAAATGTTGAGAAGGCCACAGGTGTGGAATGTCAGGGACCTTCTGGGTCTTACTATTTGGGTCCAAAATGGTCTAAACTATCAGGTTTCAGCCAGATAAAGGAAAAAGTAGGTACCAAAAAAGAGGTAAAGTCTAAAGGACGGTAGGAAGGGGATGACTGCCTGCAGAATTTCTTAGGCCCAAAGACTGTCTGGGCCTGCGTCCTAGCATTCTTGCTCTGGAAAGACTGGAATGTTGGGGAGGTGTTGTTCAACAGGCATCACGGCCTTCCTTGTTTGTCTATGTGGCCTGCGAAGAGGAAGTGGGAGCATAGCAGGCCAGGAAAATGCCTGCCAAATTTTAAGATTGGCTTATTCCCACCTCTTTCTGCAAAGGCCATTCCTCACCTCAGTGTCCCCTGCTAACCCCCATCTTGACCCTCTCTCATGACCAGCTGCAGAAAGGAGAGAAGATCCCTTGGCTCCAAAATGACATCCAGAGAAGCGAGGACAAGCCTCAAGAATGCCTACTCACCTGCCAAGAGGCTGTCACCGAAGGTGGAGGAGGAGAGGGAGGAGGAGGACTACTGTACTCCTGGGGCCTTCGAGCTAGAGCGGCTGTTCTGGAAGGGCAGTCCCCAGTACACCCACGTCAATGAGGTCTGGCCCAAGCTCTACATTGGAGACGAGTAAGTGCCCAGCCTCAGCCTCGCGGTGGTCTCGCCCAGGTCAGGGCAGCAGATCTTCCCAGGTCACATCCTGAGTACCTCCTAGTCATAGCTTTGGATTTTCAGATTAGTTGTTCTGTGAAAATTCGATTAGTTAGGGTTGGGCTTATCTTCCTATTACAGAAAACCCAGAAAAAAGCTTAAGCAAGATAGGGGTTTATTTCTCTCTTGCACATAAGTCTGGAGAATGATGGGCTGGGGCTGGCATGGCCACTGCAGGGTCATCAGGGACTCAGGTTCCTGTTTCTGTGTCACTGTCCTGGGTTGTGTGGCTTTCTTTCTCAAGGTTGCTGCAGGGTCCCAGATTGCTGAGAGAGCTCCAGCCATCAACTATAGGATCTAGACAGTGGACACGAGGAGAGAATGGAAGAACAAAAAGGCATCTCTCCAAAGAGAAGGTCTACCTGAGACTTACCCTGCCCTAGCTGCAAAGGAGGCTGGGAAATGTAGTCTTATAACACCATCAAGAATAAAACCAATTCTCAGGTTGATGGCACAGGAACACATCAACTTATGAGTCTGCAAGGATGTAAGCCTAAGTTGAGCTCACTGTTGCTTCCTTTATAGTCACTATTCCTCACTCCCTCAACAATTGAGATACGCCTACTATAAATAACATGAATATCAATAATGGCTATCACTTGTTGAACACTGTGCTAAGCTCCTTGCATGAATGATCTCACTTCATTCTCATAGTAACCCAATGACAGAGGTTATTTAATTACCCTCATTTTTTTTTTTTTTTGAGTTGGAATCTCACTTGGTCGCCCAGACTGGAGTGCAGTGGCCGCTCCCGGCCACCGCAGCCTCGACCTGCTGGGCTCCGGCGATCCTTCCGCCTCAGCCTGCCAAGTAGCGCAACTACAGGTGCGTGCTACCATGCCTGGCTAAGTTTTGATTTATTGTAGAGATCAGGTCTCGCCAAGTTGCCAGGGCAGGTCTCGAACCCATGGGCTCAGGCAATCCACTGGCCTCGGCCTCCCAAAGTGCTGGAATTACAGGCTGAGCCACTGAGCCCGGCCTTGTATTGAATTCTTAAGTGCCACGCCTTGTGCTAGGCATCATTTAAACTCCAAAAATACTCTATAAAGGAGGAACCATTATGATTCCTATTTTACAAATGGGCAAACTAAGACTCAGAGAGTTAATTCATTTAGTCAATCAGTCAGTAAGCATTTACTGAGCACCTTGCTAGGAGCTACGAAGGATACAAAGAGGAAACTGAGGCTCAGAGAAATTAAGGTCACACTACCAGGAGGTGGTAGAATTTATATTCAAACTCAAACTTTAAAAAATATGGTCGCCGGGCTCCGTGGCTCACCATGTAATCCCGCGCTTTGGGAGGCTGAGGTGAGTGAATTGCCTGAGCCCGTGGGCTCGAGACCCGCCTGGACAACTTGGTGAGACCTCATCTCCACAATAAATCAAAAAATGAGCCAGGTGTGGTAGCGCGTGCCTGTAGTTCCAGCTACTGGGAAGGCTGAGGTGGAAGGATCACCTGAGCCCAGCAGGTCGAGGCTGCAGTGGCCGGGAGCGGCCACTGCACTCCAGTCTGGGCGACAGAGTGAGACTCCAACTCAAAAAAAAAAAGGTCAGATAAAGCAGCTGTTTTAGAACTGAACAGAGAAGAGATGTGGAGAAACGTAACAGGGAACAGAAAGGGAAGTAGGTGGTGGAGCAGAGGGAGCGTGGAGTTTGAGCTGTGACTGCCGATTACCAGTTCTGTGTCCTTGGACAAGTTATTTTACTTCCCCTCACCTTATATGGCAACAATAATAGGATTTATTCCATAGGGTGAAGGTTACGTGAAATAAAACTGGCGTGAACAGTGTTTCAAGCCTGTAATCCCAGCACTTTGGAAGGCTGAGGTGAGAGGATTGCCTGAGTCTGCGGGTTCAAGACCAGCCTGGGCAATATGGTGAGACTTTGTCTCTATAATACATCAAAAAATTAGCCAGGCGTGGTCGCGCACGCCTGTAGTTCTGGCTACTTGGAAGGCTGAGGTGGAAGGATCGCCCTTGGAGCCCAGCAGGTCGGCGCTGGGGTGGCCGTGAGTGTGCCACTGCACTGTAGCCTGGGCAATCAAGTGAGACTCCAACTCAAAAAAAAAAAGAAAGAAAAGAAAATTAGCATTACAGTAGCATCAGGCATGTAGTCAATGCTCAGTAAATGCTTGATGTTGTTATGGATCTGAGAAAGATCACAGAAGAGGTGGATTTCAAGCTTGACTTTGTAAATGCGTAGGATTTCAGAGGAATTCCAGACAGAAGGAGCAGGATGAGAAAAGCCATGAAGGTGAGAACAAACAGGGTGTTTTATCTGGAATATAGGCGATGAGTGTGGTAAACTTTCAGAAGGTCTGAGATTAGGCCAAATTCTACTACTGTGTGGTCAGTTGAAATCAGCTGTCCTAATCTAACACGGTACCCCAACATCTCAGTGGCTTGCCACAAGAATGGTTTACTACTCACGCTGCAATCCATTGTGGGCCAGTCCTGACTCTACTCCATAGCAGTGTCACCCCAGGACCTGCACTAATGGTGCAGCTCCTATCTTGCCAAGCTTGCAGCAAAGAGAAGAGAGAGACTTGGCAAGCCAGAAAACAACTCAGAAGTGACACATGACATTTCATTGGCCAAAGCAAGTGGAGGCCAAAGCTACACATCAATGTGGCAGGAAAGCGTACTTATACCTCAGGAGGGGCAGCAAATATTCTCAACAATAACTTAACTCTGGTGTGTCCACGTGGCTCTCTGAGCTACCACTGCCATGTTTCTTAGTTTTGGCCTCCTTCCCTACCTTGGGGAGGTGAATCTTTCTATTTTTTTTCTCCCTCTCTCATTTACTTTCTAAATAAATTATATTTTCTAATCTAAAAAAAAAAAAAAAGAAATAAAGAGGCTGGGCATGGTGGCTTATACCTGTAATCCCAGCACTTTGGGAGGCTGAGGTGAAAGGACTGCTTGAGCAGTAGTTTGAGACCAGCCTGGGGAACATAGCAAGACCTTGTCTCTAAAAAAAAAAAAAATCAATAAAAATCAACCAATAAACAAGAAAATAAAATAAGAAAGAATGTGAAAGCATTTTATAAATTGTAAAGTTATAGTCAAATGCAAATGTTATTGTTACCACTGCTGCTTATGTTGCTACTTAGTGAAAAAGAAGTCTGGAAAGGTAGGCAGGGACAGCTTGTGGAAGGCTGAATGCTGGCCTAGTGACATCATTCAGAAAGCTATTGAGTGAGCAGAACTGAAGTGTTGCGGTTAATAGAGTGCCAGACAATAAGATACACTTGTCTCCTTGACATTTCACTGTGACCTTGCTTCTTTCAACCAAGAAAATGCTACTGCTCTTTCAATTCAATCGAGCCCCAAAATAAGCACACACAGGTGCATGAGAGCCACATGCCCAGCCAGGGAGGGAAGCCCAAAGTCAGCATGGCATGGTGCTTGTCCCCAATCTCAGCCCTGAGCTCAGAGCTCCCTTTTATGACACCCACTTAACAAGGCTAAAACTCACAGATGCTTACAGCAAGAGCTATTAATTCCACTGCCAACACAGCCACGCAAAGGTCATAACCTGGGCTGTGAGTAGGCAAGGCTGCTGTGTTTCTTGGTCTCTTTGTAGATGTTGCCCAAAGCAGTGAAAAACTCAGTGCTGGTTCCTCACGCAAGCCCAGATTTTAGTTTCGTATTTACATTTCAATCGGGTTTTTCCTTTCCCTAAAAGCGTCTAAGATTTTGGGATACCAAGGCTCTGGAAATGAAGGCTAGGACCCAGGAGTGTAGATGGATGTCCTGGGGCAGCCAAAGCCAGCAGGCCAGTTGCAGGGGGCCAGCCCCTGCAGAGAGATTTAGTGGGTCCCTGAAAGGTGTGGTGGCGTTGGCAATTATTCTGGAGAAATAAAGAGAGAGAAAGAAAGAGAGAGAGAGAGAGAGAGAGACAGGGGGAGAAAGAAAGAGACTGAACTTTGTCTAGTGCAGAAGCCGTTTTATTGGAAGTTACAGCAGGTATTTATCCCCAAATTTTACACAGTCTCACAAGTCTTTCACGTGAACACAAAGCCAGGTCCAAGAGGGGCGTCCCCCACCCACAAGATGTTTTCTCAGGTATGAGGAAGGACAAACCCCAAAATTGTCTTATTGTTCCCTATGCTAGTTAATGTTCCTCAGAAGCAATGCAACAATCCCTACTAGCATCATGATGCTCTAATAATCAGTAACTTCTAAAGCTCATGCATATATAACACCCATGATGACTAACTTAAATCTTATTACCTTTCTATTCTATGCTAACACTACTTACACAATTGCTATGGAAGCTCTTAATTATAGCTTAAACCAGTTCCTAAAGAATGTGGCCCAGTCCAAAGATCACGCTGGGCTCTTTAGGATGTGGCCCAGTCCAAAGTTCACAGTGGGCCACTTCTTGAAACAATTGATTACAATCTCTTAACAAAATGGCTATTCTAAGATCCTATATATCTATCCTAATTTCTATAAAAGTTTCTAATTCCTAATCCTAATATGTAAAACTGATCGTCAGTAATAAAACTTCTAAAATAAAACCCAAATACAAACTGTAAATGTACTAAGGCCAAAACCACAATAGTAGAAAGTGGAGACAATGAAATTTCTAAAGTTGACTGTATTAAGCCAGCCTAAAAGAATGCAGCCCAGTCTAAAGTACACGCTGGGCCCTCAGGAATGTGGCCCAGCCCAAAGTTCGTGCTGGGCCATTTCTGGTAACTCTAGATAATCATCTATACCATCTAAAGTTGAAAACCACTCTCCATAAGTATATACTATTCTACAAATATACTTTTAAATCTTATAAAGAAGCTTGTACCGTGTAAAAGGTTACCAAATGTGACCTGAGTTTGAATTATATCTAATACCTAAGCTGAAACCGCAGTTCATGAGAAACAGGAACAATGAGTTTCTAGAGTGAGCCATGCCTGCCACAGTCACAGAGCCTTCAGCTCAGGTCAGCAGAGTTCCTTTAGGTTATTTGCGCTACATGGTAAAAGGAGGAGGAAATGGGGTCAACAGCTCCCGAACGCATCCTAGTGGTCCGGGGTCTGTGGCCCTCCCTGATCCCTAATGCTCAGTGGGCCTCCGTGG